>NW_025383264.1:1084-10535 GCF_016433145.1 Gracilinanus agilis | reverse complement strand
GAGAGAGAGAGAGAGAGAGAGAGAGAGAGAGAGAGAGAGAGAGAGAATGGTATAGTAGATAAAACATATGACAGAATCAGGTAGACATAGATTCCAATACTTTTTTAGAAACTTACCAGCTCTGTGACCCTAGTCAAATCACTCAGTTTTGCTGGGCCTCAGTTTTCTCATCTATAAAGTGAGCAGGTTGGACTTAATGACTTCTGAGATTCCTTCTAGTTCTAAAATGATGATCCTACCTATGACCTACTTGCCCTGATTCTATTAGGAATGAGAAGCAGGAAGTTTTAGCTTAAGAGTAAGCCAAAGAATATTTGCAGATCTCTGTCTCTGATCAGGCTGTGTGTGTGTGTGTGTGTGTGTGTGTGTGTGTGTGTGTGTGTGTGTAATGGGACTGTGAAGCCACCATAAAAAGTACAACACTGAGATGCACAATGGCCAGAAAGAAAGAGGATAATCCTGTGTATAGACAAGAGGCAGCATCAATGGAGAATGGAAAGGAGAGGTAGCTAAATTCATCAAGGAACTATGGAACTGAGGACTGGCAGTAGAGTTAGAACCAAGAATGTAGGACATGTCATGAAAGAGATATACTGGACCTTCTCTTTTATTAATATATTGTGTTATCCTGTAGTCTTATGTATAGTTGGGACAATGTTCTAACAATCTCAAGTTCTTCACCTATTAAGGAGTGATTGGGCAGTACAAATATGTTACTAAATGTACAAGTGTGTGTTTGCATGTGTGTTAGAAAGAGACAGATGAGACAGATAAAGAGGAGAGAGACAGAGAGAGATAGAAAGAGACAAAGAGAGACATATAGAGAGAGGGGATGTCATTATTTTTACTATGTGCTTAGGGATGTTTTCATTTTCTATATTTTATGTTAGTTTAAATAAATTCTGTTCTGTCTTTGAATCTTGTGAGCTTTAGTGTTTGCAGGAAGCTGAGGGCCATTTTGTAAGGATCAAAACAAGTCAGAGAAGAAGCTTCCAGGCTTTCAGTGGACAGGAACAAAATACACTTAAGGGAAAATGTGTGAGCCCCCTCCCTGCCCCTGTAATAGTGGCTAAATTGCAGAACCAGAATATTATAATAGGGGGAAAAAAGTGTGTTTGCAATCAGAGCATCTAAGTTAAAATCACAACTCCACTGCATATTTATTGGCTGTCTGACCTTGAACAAATTATTCAGTCTCTCTCTGTACCTCAGTTTTTCCATCTCTAGAATAAGGGTAATGGACTAGATAACCTCTAAAGACTCTTTTAGCTCCTAAATCTAAGATCCTATGACTGTGCTCAGTCCTTATATCAAGAATGATATTCTTATACCAAAGTTTTCATAAAGGAATGATGCTCTAATACCAGGGATGAGCATACATAAATGAATATAATACCAAGTAGATTGGGCTAAGTGCATTTTTTCCTTATCTTATTTTTTCTTAATCCCTAAACTAAAGGTTCAGTCAGTGGAGGACTGCCTATGTACCAGAGATGCTAGACTAAGAAAGTTTAGTGCTGAAGTTTTTTTTCACTGCTTTCACTGGAAGAACACAAGAGTTTATCTCTCCATTTGTGTGGGAAGTTTCTAGCTGCTGTGTTCCTTCTTTGCAAAGAAGGCTGCCAGAATTTTAGATAATATGAGGTCAAATGGAAGCCTTGAATTTTCTGAAGGCAAGAAAATAAAGAAAAAGGTGTCAAGCAGGAGGTCACTCCAATCTGCAGTTTGATATTCTATTGTCAAAGCCACTGAGTCCTGGGAAATAGCACATACAAAACTGATTATTTAAGAGGTCTTGAAGCAAGTGAAGGGCCTTTTGGAAAAGGAAGAATGGTATTCTCACCAAAGAGCCAGCTCATTGAAAACTCTTCCTGCCATCCCAACACCCTCAACCCAGAACATTAGTCTCAAGTTTTCTCATCAGATAATAACTGCAACCTGACTCTAATTGTACCAGGAATATAAGAAGGGAAGTGAGGAAGTTTCTCTTCTAAGTCATCAGTGCTTCTCTCCTGAAAAGGAAAAAAAATTGAAATAGTTAAGGGAAAGTTTGAAACCTTTTAATGATTTTGTCTATGTTGTTTCCATTAACCTCTGCTATGGATAATGAAGTAGCAAACCATTAATGGAAGCGCCCAAGGACTTCCACCAAAATAGCTGAGTGAGTGGGCTTGCTTAATTCCAATATCCATTCATCAGCTAAAAAGAAGAATTAATATATCAAAATGAGATTTTTAAAAAGTAGAAGAGAAAGGATAAAATAACAAAAGGGAAAAAGTTTTTCCTTACCCTCAAAAAAACCCTAAAGAAATGGGTCAGTAAAAAGAAACCCTAAAACAATGAATATATACTCATTTATAAAAGAGAAATCTCAAGAATAAAGGTAAACTGAGATAATACCAGTTATACCTCTAGAAGAAAGAATGGAACAACTGCAAGAACACTCAGTGTTTTAGACAAAAATATAAGGTGAGCTCTACTTTAGAAACGTCAACTAAGTAGGTAAGTGGAAAGAGAAAAGAAGAAAACTAGTTATTTTTGTGATAACGATCTTGTGAGAGTTATACTAGAAGTCTTAACTAGGGTGTTAACTTTGGAAGTAAAGGGAAGAGAATAGATGTAGCATGCATATGAATGCACGTGCACGTTCACATACATATACATTGCAATACATATATTTATATATATGCTCATGTATATTTGCACATGTGTGATTATATGTGCACTTCTATATGTATACACATGTATATATGATAAACATGCATATTCATGTATATGTACACACATTTGTCTTTATTGTATGTCTACAACACACAGAGAAATACATATACCACTCTGTCTAGAGAACCATTATTCTATCAGTTACCCAAGTTCACATCCTTGACTTCCATTTTTATCTGAGCCAAATGAGATTTGGAAAAAATGGATATGAAAAAGTTTAGAGGTTAGGAAAAGACAGGAGATTTTGAACCATTTGTTTACCTAAGCAAAGAAAGAAAATGGATGAAGTTTGGAAAAAGGAGAGAAATAGATTAATAAATTAATTAAAAGAAAGTAAAATTGATACTCTAAATAATTTTTTAACCTTAGCATAGGGTAGACTAACAGGAACAAAGAATTATGAAGAAACCTGTGGTTCCTTCCACTAAAGCAGAGGATTATTTATTTTGAAAATAATTGTTTTAGAGAATTGTCGGAAGCACTAAGAGGTTACTTCATTCATAAAAAGGAATTTAGTTTGCATCAGATTACAGACATCAATCCAGGTCTTTATAAATCCAAAAATGACCTCTTCTATTATTATCTTTATTTTACAGAGAAGAAAGCAGAAAGATTAAGGCTAAAGGAGGTTAAGTGATATAGTGTAGTCATAGTTTCTTAGAGCTAGACATTTCTAAAGTTTTATAAGTTTTATATGTAATTGAACAAAGTGCTGAAGAATTTAGAAGTGAAAGACATGTCATCTTTTAAAGGGACTATTAATGAAAATATACATATATATTTTTTCAGAATTATATGATACATATGAAAATAGATCGTATGTTAAGGCAATGAAAATTATTGTCATTTTTTACCCTCACCTAAGTGTTTCAAAGTTCAAAGCAACAAAAAAGAGTCAGAAGTGCCAAGTCTTTCCCAAAAAAATGAGTTGAATATTTCAAAGTTAAAAGGAAAAAAAAGATGGTAAACAAAGATATTAAATCTTCCCCAATAAGATGACGGGTGAAGCAAGAATTCTCACTGTCTCTATCACTATTACATCTAGTATTAGGAATATGAACTATAGAAACATGACAAAAAGGGGGCAGTGGGTGGCTCAGAGGATTGAGAGTCAGATCAAGAAATGGAAGGTCCTGGGTTCAAATCTGGCCTCAGATTTCCTAGCTATGTGACCCTGGGCAAGTCACTTAATCCCTTTTACCTAGCTCTTACCACCCTTCTGCTTTAGAACCAATACTTGGTATTGATTCTAAAATGGAAGGAAGGGCTTTAAAAAAAAGAAAAAGAAACATGACAAAGAAAACAAGATAATAAGCATCGGCATATTCCACTGCTCTATAAACCTGGTAACACAAATGGTTAATAAAATTCATATGCATATTCCTGTACAAATAGAGGAAATTTTTAATAGACTCACTACTGGGAAAATTGGTTGACAATTCATCAGAAAATGGATTTAGAACACCTTCATAACATATACCATAGCAAAACACAAATGCATATAAGATCTGAATATAACAAATCCAAATATTAAAACTTTCTAAGAAAAACAAGGTTATAAAATTTAAAACTATGAATGAAGAAGTTATAAAAGACAATTTTTTTCCATTTTGATTATATAAAATTTATTTAAAATGATATTGCAAAACAAAATATGATAAGAAAACAATTATGGATTAGGAGAAATATCATATGTATCATATTTCATGAAAGTCAGATATCAAAATTATGAGGGAAAATTATATAAATCTTAAAGATTAAAAGCCATCTTGATTAGATAAATAATTAAGTGACAATGGAAAATAAAAAACCTGAGATATTCAAAATCACTAATAAAAGTTAAAAACAACTTGGATACATCACCTAACACTAATTAAATTGAAAATATTCATTAAAAAATCAGTTTGGGAGGGGCTGTGGCAACCATGATGAACTAATTCCCTGATTAGAAAAAATATATGATTTAATTCTAGTGGTTCTGGATAAAAATTTGGAATTGTGCAAGAATTATTAAAAAATGATTCATCTCTTTTGATTTAGAGATCTTGCTACTTGTTTACACCCCAAAGAAGTTAATGAGAGCAAGAATGAGCCCTTAAAAAACCAAAATATTTATCGCAGCACTATTTAAGATACACATAAGCCAGAAAAAAATGTTACATTTCCAATTTCCAATTTTAATTTTTGAATATAGGGGAAATTTTATTCCCTGGAAAAGAGTTCAGAGAAAAATAGGAAGCCTTATCTAATTTAATCAATAAATCAAAAAGTATTTATTAACTGCCTGTTATGTGCCAAACATTATTCTAGGTATAGGGGGAAGCAATACAAAGAATAAAGCAATACCTACTCTTAAAGACCTTCCATACTTATGGGAAAGCAGTGATCCAAAATGAAGAAAGAAGAACCAAAAGAACATGAAACACAATGAACAAAATACAAATAAAGTTAATCAATTCTTAGGCTCCATCTTACAGCCATCATTGTGACAAAATTATTATGGAAAATATTGGAAAGTTTTCAGGGGAAAAGGCAGGCTATTGAATAGCTGATTAAACTATAAATTGGTACATCCATTCTGGAAACCATTTGGAATTATGCCCAAAAAATTACCAAACTATGAATATATTTTTATATAAACCTACACCACAAAGAAAGAAAATAAAGAAAAAATGAATAAATATATACAACTATGGATATAGACAACATTACATATATATATACATATATATATATAGCTATACCTATTGATACATATCTAAGTTCTTTTCAAAGTACATAGAACTGAAAACTGGGTTCCCCATCAATTAAAAAATGGCTAAAGAATTTGAAGGACATAAATATAAAAGAATACTTTGGACTTTCAGAGAAACCAGATGAGACATATACATTGATACAGAAGGATGTGAGTAGAATTAGAACAATTTATTCTTGAAGAATAACATTGTAAACCACCAATCCGAGATTCAGATTAGAAGCAGCAACCAACTCTTAACATTTCCCTCTAAACAACATTTTTATGCCTCAAATAAAATATTGGAGTAGTAAGAGCCAACAAAAGGTAAGAGTAAGATTTTTTTTCCCTGAAGAAACTTAGGAGGTCTGTAGGAGAAGTCTAGGACAGCAGAAATAGAAGTCCGTCCCTGAAAGCCTGAAAATGGAAGCACCAATAACATCCAAAGCAGCAATATTTATCTCCAAGTGCTCTCAGCAACAAAGCTGGTAAGGAGGCCAGACAAATGCTCAGAAAAAGACATTTAAAGCAGGAGAACCACACACTGAGTAGAGGTAAAGGATTGGATCAGTATCTGCTATGCTTCAGCTAAAGTTAAAGAAGCAGATGTAGCAATTATGATTTTAGAGAAAGCAAAAGTGAACACTGACCTAATTAAAAGAGGTGATGAAGAAAATTACATATTGATAAAAGGAAACATAGATGATGAAGTAATATCAGTATTAAACACATATGCCACAAATGGCATGTCATTCAAATTCTTAAACATGACTTTCAAGTATAAAAAGATAATAAAATTATATTAATAAGGCCATTAACCTTTCCCTCTCAGAATTAGTTTTTTTAAATGACTAAGGAAACAAAAGTGGCGAATAGAACTTTAGAAAAGTTAGACTTGCTAAACCTCTGGAAAAAAACTGAATGAAAATAGAAAAGAATATTCCTTTTTCTCAAAAGCAAATGACCCGGGGGCAGCTGGGTAGCTCAGTGGATTGAGAGCCAGGCCTAGAGACAGGAGGTCCTAGGTTCAAATCTGGCCCCAGACACTTCCCAGCTGTGTGACCCTGGGCAAGTCACTTGACCCCCATTGCCTACCCTTACCACTCTTCCACCTATAAGTCAATACACAGAAGCTAAGGGTTTAAAATTAAAAAAAAAAAGAGAAAAAATAAAGTAAATGACCCTCAAAAATTAATCATGTAATAAAACATAAAAGCCTTACAACCAAATGCAGAAAAGCAAAAAATATTAAATGCATCATTTTCAGATCATAATTCTATAAAAATTATACTAAACAAAGGGCTTGATAGAGAAAGACTAAAATTAATTGGGAACTGAATAACTTTAACTCAAAGAATAAGTGGGTCAAAGAACTAATTGTAGAAATAATGAAAATTTCATCAAAGAGAATGACAACAAAGAAATAACAGCAAAATTTTGGGAATGTAGCCAAATCACTACTTAGAGGAAATTTATAACTCTAAATGCTTACATCACTAAAATGGAGAAAGATAAGGTCAATGAATTGGGTGTGAAACTTAAAAAAGAAACTAAAAAAAGAAAAAAAACTAAATCCCCAATTAAATATCAAATTAGAAATCCTATAAATCCAAGGAATGATTAATAAAATTGAAAGTAAGAAAACCATTGAACTAATAAGTAACACAAGGAGTTAGTTTTATGGGGGGAAATATAATATATAATCTTTGGCTAACTGTATTAAAAAAAGAAAGAAAGAAGAAAACCAAATTACCAGTATCAAAAATGAAAAGGGCAATAATAGCAATCAATTAAGAAGAAATTAAAGAAATTATTAGGAGTTATTTTGTCAATTACATGTCAATATATCAGATAATTTATGTGAAATAGATGAACATTTAAAGAAAAATAAATTGCCACGATTAACAGAAATGGAAATGGAATATCTAAACAATCTCATCTCAGAAAAAGAAATTAAACCATCTGTAAATTCCCTTGAAAAAAGCACCAGGGCCAAATAGATTCACAAGGGATTTCTACTAAACATTTAAAGAACAATTAATTCTGATGCTATCAAAACTATTTGGAAAAACACTCGAGAAGGAAACTTCATAAAATACCCTTTATGACACCAATATGGTATTGATACCTAAAACAGGATGAGACAAAGCAAAGAAAGAAAATGATAGACCAATATCCCTAATGAATATTAATGCAAATTTTTAAACAAAATACCAGCAGGGGATTACAACACTGTATCACAAGTATCATACACTATGACCTCGTGAGTTTTATATCAGTAATGAAGTAATGGTCCAATATTAGGAAAACTTTCAGCATAATTGACCATATCAATAACACAACCAACAGAAAACATGATCATTTCAACAGATGCAGAAAAAGTTTTTGACAAAATATAACACCCATTCCTATTGAAAACTCTAGAGAACAATGTAATAAATAAAATATTCCTTAAAATCATAAATGGTATTTTTTCTAAAACTATCAGCAAACATTTTCTATAATGGGGATACGCTAGAAGCCTTCCTAATAAGATCAAGAATGAAGTAAGGATGCCTATCATCACCACTACTATTCAATATTTTACTTGAAATGCTAGCTACAGCAATAAGAGAAGAAGAAATTGAAGAAATTAGAAGAGGCAATGAAGAAATAAAGCTATCACTCTCTGCAGATAATATGATTATATACTTAGAGAATACTAGATAATTAACCAAATATCTAATCAAAATAATTGACAACTTTAGCAAAGTTGCAGAATATAAAATAAATGCACAGACATTTTAAGGCTTCCGGGTTAAGATGGCGGCAGAGTAAGAAGCAGCTCTTAACCTCTCCTGACCGAAACACACAAAACTCCTCAAGGGGACATAAAAACAAGTCCAGACGAACGGAGGAACCCCACAACAGGGCACAGCGTGGAAGGTACGTGGAATCGAGACATTTCCAACCTAAAAAGGGCTCTCACTCAATCCCGGGCTGAGCAACCGCCCCACCCCCACCCCCTCCACACTCACCTATAGCTCCGAACCCAGCTAAAAAGAAATAGAGCAAGTTTGGGGCACCCATCGAGTCATCGGCAGCTCCGGGACCTGTTCCTGAGAGCAGCAAGACTTAGGACCCCATTAAGTCAAGAACGCACGCGAAATCTGAGCGCACGGGAGCAGAGAGTGGACGCTGGGCGCGCGCCCGCTGAGCAGAGGCGTGGGTGGAGGCAAACACAGGCAGGAACTAAAGCCTAAGTGGGGAACCAGTGCAGACGGGTATACGACTGTGGAAGCAGCGCCCTGAGACTTGTAAAGAAACCTCCAGCAGAGGACCAAGCAAGAGGGCCCACCAGGGGGCTTCACCTTGGAAAAAACTAGAACTCAGACCTCAGGAGCCAATAGATCTCAGACAGACACAGAGAGCTAGGATAAACCTGAGAAGCTGCTGGGCTAATGATGGCTAATCAGTTACAGGAAATTCAGAAGAGAAAGAATAATAACAAAAAAAAGAAGTCTTTAACACTCAACAGCTTCTACACAGAGAAAATCCAGACAACCGAGCAAACAGAGGAGGAGAACAAAAAACCATCCAGACCCTCCCCAAATAAGGAAAACTCCTCACAAGCTATGGAAGAGTTCAAATCTGAGATTCTGAGGAAAATGGAAGAGATCTGGCAAGAAAATAACAGCTTAAAAGGTAGAATCTTGCAACTGGAAAGCGAGGCTCAGAAACCAAATGAACTGATAAGCAAATTGAACACAAGAAATGACCAGATTGAAAAGGAATACCAGAAGATTATGGCCGAAAACAAGAAGATTATGGCCGAAAACAAGAAGATTATGGCCGAAAACCAAAAGATTATGGCCGATTACCAGAAGATTATGGCCGAAAACCAAAAGATTATAGCCGAAAATCAATCCCTAAAGGCTAGAATTGAGCAAGTAGAAACTAATGATCTCTCAAGACAACAAGAACAAATAAAACAAAGCCAAAAGACTGAAAAAATAG
>NW_025383264.1:497-985 GCF_016433145.1 Gracilinanus agilis | reverse complement strand
CTGGACTCTATACTAACAGAAATAATTCAGCAAAATTGCCCTGAAGTCCTACAACAAGAGGGCAATATAGACATTGAAAGGATTCATAGAACACCTGCGGCATTCGATCAAGAAAGGAAAACACCAAGAAATATCATTGCAAAATTCAAGAGTTTCCAAGCAAAAGAAAAAATCTTACAAGAAGCCAGAAAGAAACAATTCAAATATCAAGGAGCAACAATCAGGATCACACAGGATCTGGCAGCCTCAACACTAAAAGACCACAAGGCGTGGAATACAATATTCAGAAAGGCAAGAGAGCTGGGCCTGCAACCACGGATCAACTACCCATCAAAATTGACTATATATTTCCAAGGGAAAGTATGGGCATTCAACAAAATTGAAGAAGTCCAGGTATTTGCACAGAAAAGACCGGGGCTAAATGGAAAGTTTGATATCCAAACACAAAAATCGAGAGAAACCTGAAAAGGTAAATAAGATACAGAGGG
>NW_025383264.1:0-399 GCF_016433145.1 Gracilinanus agilis | reverse complement strand
ATCTAAGATGGCATGGGGGATGGGAAAGAGGGGGAGAATAGCATGGGACACCAAGAGAAACTTGAGCGAATAAGAAAATAGAATATTCTATTACACACAAAGAGGGCATGGGAGAGAGAGGGGACAAATACTATTATAAGAAGGAGAGGAAGAGAGCATAAAGAGGTAATAATCAAACCTTACTCTCAGTGTAATCAACCCGGAGAGGGAAGAGTAGCTATACTATCCATTGGGAAATAAAACTCTTATCTTACCCTTCTGAGGAAGTTAGAAGGGATAAACCAAGGGGAGGAGGGGAGTGGGGAGAACAAAAAAAGGGAGGGGAGAAGGGGGAGGGAATTCATAAGACCTTTAAAAACAAAAAGGAGGGGGGGGAAATAAGGGAGGGGGTAGAAAGGG
>NW_025383263.1:0-1067 GCF_016433145.1 Gracilinanus agilis | reverse complement strand
CCTTCTGCTTCCCAATATTTGGGCATATCCTAAAGCTTTCATTTCTTTACATTCTCTAATTCACTCTTCCTCTTTTATCTTGATGTGGATGACTCCCCCCTCCCCCCCAATCCCTGTCTCCTTTCCCAGGCTCACACTTGCAGCAGCCCATAGATCATGTCCAACTGGAAGCCCTACCAAATCTTCAGACAAAGCACATCTACAATCAAGCTCTTTATCTTCCCTGTAAACCAGTTGACTCTCCTGATTTCCTTATATCTGCTCAAGGCACCACCATCACCTAGTCATTCAGTCTCAAAAGCTCAGAATCATCTTTGTCTCCTGCCATTCCCCTGCCCATAGATCCCTTTCCCCATGAGCTTCATTCCTTCTGTCCCCATCCTAGGACAGACCCTCACTAGTCTTGTGAAAAGTATAGACTTGGCTCTGTTGCCTAGACCAACTCCTTGTGGTTTTCTGGACCCTTCAGATTGGAAAGATGAAGGCTGAAAAGAGACATTGTATTAAAAATCCCAAAAGGAATGAAGCAGGATGCCACTGTGTTCACTCTGCCCCAGAACACTAGACCAAAGTAATTCTCACAAGGTATTCTTAGAAAGAGTAAAAAAATGGTTCTATTTCCTACATTAAAAGTTAACATTAAAGAGTTAACTTATAGCTGGTGGGGTGCAGACTGGAAATCAAACTACATTAAAGAAGAGTTTTTGTTTTTTAATTCCTAAATGAGGATGTCTGGCACTGACTCTACACTATACTTCTGTAGAAAGACAGAGCTTACATGTCCTTACATATACTCTCGTCCAACCCCTCTCCTTTTCCTGATGAGAACAAGGCTAGGCCCAAAGTCACAAAGGGGAGAAAGTCAACCTTTGAACCCAAGTCTTCTAGCTCCATATCCATTGTTCTTTCTGACTCAGCACACTGTAGAATGCCAAAAAAAATACCACCATCTCCTGAAGCCCCAAGACCGCCTGAGGACAAGATGTTGGTCTATGGGGACCTTTAGGTATCCGAAGAGGTATCTCTGCTCTTTATAGGTGGATTTCCATGTTCCCTGATGGCCCTGA
>NW_025383262.1:0-9831 GCF_016433145.1 Gracilinanus agilis | reverse complement strand
GGAGAGACAGAGAGAGACATTGACAGAGAGAGAGAGGGAGGGAGGGAAGGAGGGGGAGAAAGAAGGAGAGAAAGGGAGAGACAGAGAGAGACATTGACAGAGAGAGAGAGGGAGGGAGGGAAGGAGGGGGAGAAAGAAGGAGAGAAAGGGAGAGACAGAGAGAGACATTGACAGAGAGAGAGAGGGAGGGAGGGAGGGAGACAATGAGAACACTTAATAAGTGTTTTTTGGATTCAAGTGAACTGAATTGGGACACAGTGAGACTATGGTTCATATGGAAAAAATCTGGGGGATTAATGAGCTGACAGTGAAAAGTGAGTCAACTATGTAAAATGGCAGCCAAAAAGCTAATGGAGTCTTGGGTTCCATTAAGAGAAACACAGACAGGGGCCAGATCCAGAGAGGGGGCATTCCTGCAGTCTTCTACCTTGGTCACCTGGGAGATTGGGTGCCATTTTGGTTGGGGAGGAGCCACATTTTCGAAAGGACATTGACTACCTGCAGCTTGCACACAGGAGTCTGACCAAGGTGTGGCTGGATTCCACCAAGTGTGAGGAGTTTTGGGCGGTTTGATTTTTATCCTGGAAAAGGGAAGGGATGTGTGTGTATGTGTGTTAGTATGTGTGAGTGTGTGTGAGTGTGTAGAGGTATTGGAATTCTCCTTGGCCCCAGAGAGAAAAATGAGAACCAGAGCAAGAAAACTGCAAAGAGGCAAATCTAGGTTTGATGGGAAGGAACATTTTCTGACAACTAAGTTATCCCAGTGTGGACTGGGCTGCCTTAAGAGGTGATGGATTCCTCCCTCCCTGCAGCTCCCAAGTCGAGGCTTATTTACTTTCCCAGTAGGTTTCAAGGGGATTTGTTTTGTGGAAAGGGGCAACTTTTCAGGCAATCATTCAAAAGCCTTTATTAAGCACTTCCTCTGTACCAGGCAGCTGGGTGGCACAATGGTTAGTATATAGGACTTAGATACTGGCAGAGCTGAGGATAAATCCCACCTCAGCTTGGCTGACTCTGGGTGAATTACTTAACTTCTCTTAGTCTCAGTTTCCTCATTTGTAAAATGGGAACATAATAATAGATAGCACTTGACCCTATGGGTTTGTTGTAAGGATTATGCGAAGTAGCCTCTCTCTAAAGTATTTTGTAGGCCTTCAAGTGCTGTCGAAATGATGGCTATTATTATTACAGGTATTAGAGAGACAAAAATAATACAGTCATTGCTGTACTTCTATGTTGGGATGCAACATGTAAACATGTATGCATAAAATATGTTACAAGATGTTAACACATCTAAATGCATGTATACTTAGATATCAAGTCAATAAGCATTTATTTAGTGCCTACTCTATGCCAAGTACTAAGCCAAGTACTTAGTTTCCTGAAGCTTGTACAAAGGAGGTCAGCCAAGGTCAGTGGGAAAAGGAACAGGATAGGCTCTAGAAGAATATAAAGGGGCATGGGGGTAGCTAAGTGGCTCAGTGGATAGAGATTCAGGCCCAGAGATGGGAGGTCTTGGGTTCAAATCTGGCCTCAGACACTTCCTATCTATGTGACCCTGGGCAAGTCACTTGACTCCTATTGCTTACCTTTTACCATTCTTTTGCCTTGGAACCAAATACAGCATTGATTCTAAAACAGAAACTAAACTCTTAAAAAAAAATAAAAGGCCATCCAGTAGGCTTGGAGTTAAAAAGACTGATCTTCCTGAGTTCGAATCTGGCCTCTGACATTTCCTACCTCTGTGACCCTGAACAAGGCATTTAACCCGGTTTGACTCAGTTGCCTTATCTATCAAATGATCTGGAGAAGGAAATGGCAAACCACTCCAGGTCTTCAGGGAAGAAAATCCCAAATATGGTCATGAAGAATGAGACATAACTAAACAACAACAAAAATGTAAATTCCTTAAGGGTGGCTTCATTTCATTTGTGTGTTTGCACCTCTTGCCAGGCAGAGTAGATGCTTAAAAATACCCATTGAATTAAATTGAATGCTGTATATACCTTAGGAGATTACAAGCTCCTTGAGGCCAGGGGCTGTTTCATTTTGGTCTTTGTTTCCCCAGGGGCCAGCACAGTGTTTCTTGGCTTAGATCCAATTGGATTATTCATGCATAGACTGGACTTGGTGGGCTCTGGGGTCCTTACTAACCAATGAAAGGAAGAAAGAGAGAGAGAGAGAGAGAGAGAGAGAGAGGGAGGGAGGGAAGGAAAGAAGAACCATGATAGCGTGAAGGTACATGGGGAAGTTGACACCAGCTAAGTGATCTGAGACCCTTGCAAGACCACTGAGTGCACAAGTCAGAACTCCACAGGGTCTTAGATTATTAGCCTTTGAATACTAACCAAAGGTCCAAGACTCCAATCACTTTCTCTGGGAAGACAACTTCTAGCCAGATGAATACCTCATTTTGCAAAGGGAAGGATCAAAGGCTTAGGGGAGGGGAGGCGAGAGTGAGGATGAAATATTACTTAAAGAGATAACAAAGGCTCCTTATTCTGTAACAACTGGGCTGTGATCTGGGAAGATTTGCATTTCCCCACAATTACTGGAGGAAGCAATTGCAATTCCAGGGGAGGGGGGATCCATGGTGGTGAGCAATTATGAATAGCAAGCGCCCTGAGAGCTGGGCTCAGTGAAGGGATTAGTGTCTGTTACAAATTGCTAATTAACTATGTTGCTCATCAAAGCCATAGAAGTGAGTGGGCCGTTTTGGACTTCCTAACAGTGCTCATCAAGGTTGGATGGCAGAGATGTGGGACCCAGATTTTCTCCCTTTTTCTGTTAGACTTTGTGCAGTAGATTTTATGGAATGGAAATAGATTGTAAACTTCTTGAGGGCAGCCCCCATTTGATATTTACGTTTGTATAATCAGCAACTACCACACAGTCTTATATGTGGCCTTATGCGAAGTACTTGCTTAGTACATTGTTGGTGAATTGGATCCTGATTTCGGGTCTTCTACTAGAGTGGAAGCTCTTTATGGACAGGGATTATTTTGTGTTTTCCCAGTTTGTTGTGGACTAGACACCAATGCTGGTTGAGCTGATTTGATCTCTCTTGCCTGAGTTCCTATGTGACTAAAGGTATAAAGACACCTACTTACGTGGTATAGTGGAGAGACTCCAAATGCTGGATTTGGAGTCAGGAAGATCCATGTTCAAATTCTACCTTTGACACTAGCTGTGTGACTCTGGGCAAGTCACTGACCCTCTATTTACCTTAGGTCCCTATCTCATGGGGGCATTTTTAATGAGATTACATATGTCAAGGCAATTTATAAACTCTAAAGCACTTTATTAATGATAGTTACTTTTATATTTGTCAGTGTTCGGGGAACAGTAGTGGAGGGAGCAACATGGTTAGGAGACCAAGAGGTGGTCTATCAGAAAACTCACTGGATTTGGTGCTGGGAATTCTAGGTTCAAATTCTACTTTTGATACTTCTTAGCTATATGACCTAGAGAAAATCATGACTCTCCATATCCTCAAATGTAGCAGGGAATAGGGGCTGGACTTGTGTTTTCATTGTTACATGGAACTCCCAGATTTTTGAGAAAATTCCCTCCACCAGTGCCAGTCAGTACCCACTCTGAAACTTATAATCTTAGAGAGTTATTCCAGGTACTGAGAAGTTGTGCCTCGCCCAGGTACAAGTAGGGGGTGGGGAAAGGAAAGGGAAAAGAATAAACATTTCTGTAGTGCCTACCTTGAGAGATAGGTGTTGTTATTATCGCCATTTTACAGTTGAAAAAACTGAGTCGAAAAAAGGCTTGATGACTCATCCAGGGTAAGTGTCTGAGGCTGGATTTGAACTTAGGTCTTTCTGACTACAGATCTAGCACTCTGGCCAGACAGCCAGTATGTGTCAAAGGGAAGGATCAGGAACTCTGATTCTCCCAGTTCCCAGGACAGTGGTTCATAATTCTAGTTGGCCTCTGCATAATGCAGAAAATAATAAAGGACTATTGGCAGGATTTGGCAGGTAGGTGGTACTATAGTATACTGAGCACTGAATTCAAATCCATTCTTATACACTTCCTAGTTGTGTGACCCTGGGCAAGTCACTGAAACCTCTTTGCCTCAGTTTCCTCTTCTGTAAAATGAGCTGGAGAAGGAAATGAAAAACCACTTTAGTATCTGTGTCAAGAAAACCCTAAAGAGATTCAGACACAAATTTGAAAACAACTGAATAGCAACAATTTGTCAAAAGCAAAAAAGATGGCAGAATGCAAATAGTTATTGTTTTTTGTGCCTGGCAACATAAGAGATAGGCTCTATTCCTTATGTATCTGTTTTTCAGTAGGCTGTAAGCTCCTTGAGGGCAGGGGCGGTCTCAACTGGCCCAGTGACAGACACATTGTAGGTAGTTAATTCTTCTTCTTTTTTTTTTTTTAAACCCTTACCTTCTGACTTAGAGTCAATACTGTGTATTGGTTCCAAGGCAGAAGAGTGGTAAGGGTAGGCAATGGGGGTCAAGTGACTTGCCCAGGGTCACACGGCTGGGAAGCGTCTGAGGGCAGATTTGAACCTAGGACCTCCCGTCTCTAGGCTTGGCTCTCAATCCACTGAGCTACCCAGCTGCCCCCTTAGGTAGTTAATTCTTGCAGATGTGGATTGAATGAATAAAAAGGTCTTTTAGATTGGAATAGCTTGGGCAGAGTGGATGCCCCATGGCACTGTGCTACCCTCAGATTTGTAGGGTTAGAAGGGGCCCTGGTGGCCATCAAACAATAGATATTGTTATTATAATAGATATATTATGTTATCTATAATTATTATATTACATATCTAGATATTATACTATATACACTATATGATATGACATGTAATAATGTAATATATTTCTATAGAATATAATTATATACTATATACTAAGATAGTAGATGCTATCTATTCTCAGACCATAGATACCACTGAGCACTACTCTACCGAGCACCCCTCATTTTGGGCAGAGGTAGGCTTTCTATTCCTCATTTCACAGATGCCAAACCTGAGACCTCAGAGAGATTCGGTGACTTCCCCCAAGACAGCACATCCTGCCGTGGAGTGGCCAACGGTGGTTGAGACATGCTCCTTTCATCCCTATTGAAGGACCAATTCATATTTGCATGAAGTTCTGGGCTCGATGAAGCCCCTTAATGAGTCATGCAGCATGCTAAATGGAAGAAATCAATATCTCCATAATGGGAAACCCATCACTTACATGGACCCCGTGTCACTGTGCTATGTAGCCATAAGGAAACACTTCATCATTTTTCTTAATTAAAGTCAAGGGAGATCAATGGAGTCTTCAGTACCTGGGGAGGGAAGCAATTGGACAAGGCCAGGGATAGCGAAGGGGAGGGAAAGGGAAAGCTGAAGGGGACCACGAAAACGAGGGACATGTGTAAATGGAGCAGTTGAGGCTGCTAGTCACTTATCTGTTCATCCATTTGACAAACATTTATCAAATGCCTATTGTGTACACATCACTCTCCTAGGAGATAGGGGAGATAGAGATTAAAGATATCATAGGAGTGCTAGGGAGCACAGTGGATAGAGCATCAGGCCTGGAGACAGGGGGTCCTGGGTTCAAATCTGGTCTCAGACACTTCCCAGCTATGTGGCCTTGGACAAGTCACTTAGCCACAGTTGCCTAGCTGTTACTGCTTTTCTGGCTTGGAATCACTCTTCTGCCTTGGAATCGACACTTAGTATTAATTCTAAGACAGAAGGGAAGGGTTAAAAAAAAAGAAGTTATTGCACCTACCCTCATGGTACTTATAGTTGAATAGGAAAGATGATAAATGTACACAAAACATAAAATTCAAATGAGAATGGTGTAAGAGGGCAAATGGTTATGAAGTCAGTTCTGGTCACCGTTGGCCGAGGTTGATGCATTTCGTGTGGTGGAGCATAAAGAACTCTTGAATTAGAGTTGAAAGAAATTTGAATCCCAATCCTGTTACTTCCTTCCTGTGAAACTGGGCAAATTATCCTCTCTGGGTCTCCATTTCCTCATCTATAAAATGAAGGGGTTGGGCTAAGTGACTTCAAAGGTTTCTTCCTTCTTCAGGGACCATCTAATCCAGTGGTTCCCAAACTTTTTTGGCCTACCACTCCCTTTCCAGAAAAAAATATTACTTAGCCCCCTGGAAATTGATTTTTTAAAAATTTTAATAGCAATTAGTAGGAAAGATAAATGCACCTGTGGCCATCACCACCTCCCTGGATCACTGCAGCACCCACCAGGGGGCGATGGCACCCACTTTGGGAATCACTGGTCTAATCAAAAAGCTTAAGAAACCTACCAAATGTCCATGGCTGCCAAGTCTAAAAGGTGACTGACCAAGGGCAGAAGGAGGCGGGATGTTTGTTGAGGGTTTTCTGGCTTTCCTCTGCTTTTATCAGAGTATGACAGACAGCTCTGACGGCCACTCTCCTTCTTGGCTGCCTGCTTCATGGATAGCGTGCTTCATCTTGACTATCCTAGAACCCAGAACCCTTAATTCTTACATCATAGAATCACAGAGCTTGGAGGAACCTTAGACATCATCTAGTCCAAACCCTTCATTATAAAGATGAGCTAACCGAGTTCCTCAGAGGTTAAGGCACTGTCCAAGGTCTCAGAAGTACCAAGAAACAGAGCTAGGCTTTGAGTTCATCCCTTTGTTCAGTGATCTTTCCACTGTAGCATACTCTTGATTGAGAGCTAGAAAAGCATGGTAGAGGCCCTCTAGGTCTGATCCCCTCACCTGACAAATGATGACATCAAGTCCCACAGTGCCCAAGGTCATAGCGCATGTCATGAAGTCAAGATTCAAACCTACATCCTTTGGCACCAAACCTAGCACCCTTTCTAAACCATTACACTGAAGCAACCTCCAATAAACAATGACCCAGTCTCATGGGTCATATACTCCCCTGTTAGGCCAGAAGGATCCCATTACCGATTGATTGCTCTAATGATTCCATTCAATTGTTAGTATTCGTGTTAATTCTTAAACACAGTTTTACATTTGCTCTGGAATGTATTTATTGTTTGTAGTGGAATAAAACAGCCTGATAATAAGACAATTGAGATATAATCTCCAGGGTCCTGAATATTTATGCTGTGCAATGATACACGTTTAACCACAGTAATCAAGTTGCTTTAAAAGAGAAAGAGAATATGCTTTGGTTAATAGTGGGTGCCCCTTTCAGTCTGGGGTTTAGTCCTCCCAACTTTCAGCCTCTTCCCTTGTATTCCAACCCTCTTTCTAGCTACCAGATTAACTTCCCAAAGTCTGGTTGGGCTAGTCTTCTATTTAAGAATCTTCTGTGGCTCCCTACTGCCTCATGATTAGAATACAAGCCCTGCAGCTTGGTATTTAAAGTCCTTTCCAATGTGGCTCCAACTATTTTTCAGACTTGCTTGAAACGATGTTTTCTATGCTTTGCCCAAACTGGGCTCCTTCCTGTTTCCCACCCTTGGCATTCCATCTCCTGCCTCCATTATTTTCATTGGGCTGGTGTTCATTCTTGGAGTGCCCTCTATCCTGATCTGTGCCTTTTAGAATCTGTAGCTTCCACCAAGATTAAACCCAAGTGCTATTTCCCACAGAAAGTATTTCTGATCTCCCTCACTAATTCCAACTCTCTGTGCTCTGCCTCTTAGAACAGTGATGGGCAAACTTTTTAAAGAGGGGGCCAAAGGAAAGGAAATGCTCATTTGTCAGTCTGTTTCTAAGGCAACTCTTTCAAAGTTTCATTGGATTGTATCCTACTCATTGTATTTGTCAGATTAGGAATAATATCACGCAGTCGGATAGAACATTTCAGGGGACCACATCTGGCCTGTGGGCCGTAGTTTGCTCATTACTGTCCTAGAAGACTGAGACTTCCTTAATAATAATAATAGCTGAAAAATAATAGATAGCATCCATGTAGGTGTTTAAAGTTTATTAAGTGCTTTGCATCTAAGATCTTGTTTGGTCCTCATTACAAACCTGGGAGGTAGCTATAATTATTAACCCTATTTTATTTTTAACTTTTAAAGATATTTTATTTTCCCAATTTTAACAATTTCCCACATACTTTGCCTGAAGTTATGAGATCCAAATTGTCTCCCTCCCTCCCTTCCCTCTTAGAGATGGTAAGCAATTTGATCTGGGTATTAACCCCATTTTAAAGATGAGAAGATCAAAGCTAAGAGGGATTGTTATATTATGTTGTTGTTGTTGTTGGATCATTTTGGTAAGGTCCAACTCTTTGTCACCCCATTTTGAGATTTTCTTGGTAAAGATACTAGTGTGATTTGCCATTTCTTTCTCCAGCTAATTTTACAGATGAGGAAACTGAGGCAGACAGTAATTAAGTGGCTTACCCAAAGACACACAGCTAGTAAGTGCCTGAGACTGGATTTGAACTCATGAAGATGAATCTTCCTGATTTCAAGCCCAATGCTCTATCTATTGTGCTACCTAGCTGCTCAACAAATTACATCATATACTAAATGTCTGAAGGATTCTTTTTAATTTTTTCTTTTCTTTATTTTTTCAAGAAGCATTTCCCATGGTTACATGATTCTTGTTATCTCCCTCTCCTCTTCCCTCCCTCCTTCCAGAGTTGACAAGCAATTCCACTGGGTTATATATGTATTATCACTCAAAACCTGTTTCCATATTATGTCTGAAAGATTCTAATGCAGGTCTCCCTGACTCCAAGGGATTTCTATGATGCCCAAATAATTCTTTGATTAAAGGAACTCAATTTTTTGTTTTATTTTTGTCTTTGTCAATATTGCCTAACTCTGTTTTAAGTACATCATTGCTATTCAATTAAGCAGTCAAGAGATGGAGGGATTGAAGATTTGATGGAGTCAGATCACTTGTGCATGTACAGAGGTTGGCTTTGGCAAGGAGAAAGGCCATTTCTTCATGTGAAACACAGGCATGAAGGAGAAGATTGTAGCAAAAGGCATCTGAGTGATAGGAGATGAAGAAGTGCGGAGAAGAGGGAACTTATGGCAAACGGCCTCCATTTTTTGGGGGGTAAGATATGGGGCAAGGTTCTCAGCCAAGAGGGTGTATGGAGGTTAAAAGGTTTAGAAGAGCTACTCTGGGGGCAGGTAGGTGGCTCAATGAATAGAGAGCCAGACCTGGAGATGGGAGGTCCTAGGTTCATACTTGACCCCAGATACTTCCTAGCTGTGTGACCCTGGGCAAGTCACTTAACCCCAATTGCCTAACCCTTGCCACTCTTCTGCCTTGGAAATGATACTTGGTATTGATTCTGAGACAGAAGGTAAGTGTTATTACATTTAAAAAAAAGTCACTCTGGTGAGTGGAATAATGAGTCAATTAGGGAGGTATAAGAGGATTGCCTTGTCACAGTGAGTGCCCATTTGAGATTATCTAATATAAATGGAACCAGTCAGGATGGTTTCATAATTTTTTCTCCCCTTTTGTTCAGTAGTGTGTGAGTATGTATGACAGTAGCTGCTTCGTCCTCTGTAAAATGATGGGATTGGATTCAATGACTCTGAAGGTCCCCTCCAACTCTAGATATGTAATCCTATAAATGTTAAAGCACCCTTTGTATGTCAATATCATTCTTATTCCTTCTGGGTCACAATTCCTCATGCTTCCAGAAAGAAATTATTACTCACCCAAAGCTAGCTAGGTGAGTGGCTGATAGGAAGGCAGAGCCAAAGAATCTTTAAGCTGTGCTTCCTCAGATCATTATTCCCTATCATGGTAAGGAATTTGGAACAGACAAGGAAGGCAGAACCATTGGTGTGACATTGGTGTGGCCCTGAATGAACGAGTCATTCTGCATTTCATAGAACTTTTCTTTTCTTTTCT
>NW_025383261.1:8058-9105 GCF_016433145.1 Gracilinanus agilis | reverse complement strand
TATATATATATATATGTACTGAGCACCCATGGGCAGTATGTGAGGAAGAATATCAAGAAAAAGACATAATACTTTTCAGATCACATTAGTGCAAAATGATAAAGTCCAAGAAATAAATATCAGCAGATAATCCCAGAGATAAATTAAATTTTGAATTATCTGTCATGTTAAAACAATTTAAAAGTAAAGGGAATATAAGACTGTGAAGCTGCAAAAATACATAAAAGTAAGTAACTTCTCTTCAATTCCTCAAGGTCTGAAAATTCACTGAACTGCTTCAAAGACAATTGGTCAGGAGGGGAAAGAAAGACAGATTATAGGAGCTGAGGAGGAAGGAAGAGAGATGAGGGAAAGAGAAAGTGGAGAGGTTGTCTTGTTTTTGGAAAGCAAGACTCAAACCCTCTCAGAAACAAAGCTTCTCTCTGCCAACTTTTCAACCTGCTATTTACAGAAATACTTAGGCAAGGGATTCAATCTTCAAATATTTGTGAATAAGCAGATAGAATTACCAGTGCCTAGTGAGAAATTTAATACTTCTCCTGGGTCCCAGCGTGGCACTTAACTTTAATTTAAGGAACTGGGATTTAATTTATGCAATAGGACTGAATTGAAGTCAACCAAATGGTATTTTGCTGCCTGACAAGAATAGTGGAGTAATATGTTGCTCCCTAACATAGCTGAATATTTTACAAAGTAAGGACAGATAGTGTCACCCACAGTAGCAGGTATGCAGTTGCATAATATAGAGACAAATATTTGTGTGCCAGCAATTGCTATAAATATGTACATGATGAAAAATGGGATTCATTCTGGTTTGGCTACATTTGAAAGGGAAAAAAGGGGGAAAGGAAAGGAGAAAGAAAGAAAAAGGAAAAGTAATAAAGAAGAAAGGAAAGGAAAATCAGCAAGAAAGGGAAAGGGAATGAAAGAAGGAAGGAAAGAGAAAGGAAGACAAAAAGGAAGGAAGGAAGAGAGAAAAAGAAAGAAAGAAAGAAAGAAAGAAAGAAAGAAAGAAAGAAAGAAAGAAAGAAAGAAAGAAAGAAAGAA
>NW_025383261.1:0-8038 GCF_016433145.1 Gracilinanus agilis | reverse complement strand
AAAGAAAGAAAGAAAGAAAGAAAGAAAGAAAGAAAGAAAGAAAGAAAGAAAGAAAGAAAGAAAGAAAGAAAGAAAGAAAGAAAGAAAGAAAGAAAAGAGAAAGGAAGGAAGGAAGAAAAAGAAAGGAAGGAGGAAAGGGAGGGAGGAAGAAAGGAAGGAAAGAGGGAGGAAGGGATTAAGGGAGGAAGAGAGGAGGAGAATGGAGGGAGGGGATAAAGGGGAAAATAAGATTTGGAGGAGGAAAGGAAGAAAAGAAATACAAACGAAATGGGAGAAAGGAGTGTAAAAGGAAAGCAAGGAATGAAGAAAGGTAGGGAGGAGAAAGAGAAAAGTAGAAAAGACCCAAGGGTAAGGAGGAAGAAAGAAAAGGAATGGAGGGAGGAGAGAGAAAAGGAAATGAAGATTTGGAGGAAGAAGAGGAGGAAAGGAATGGAAGGCAGAAAAAAAAGAAAAATGGAAAAAGAAAAGAGAAGGAAAATGGAAAGAAAGGGAGAATTAAAATGCAGACAACAGAAGTTTAAAGCAGATTCAGTTCCATATTGCATATTCTAATAACACTCCAAAGGAACCTAGATCTATTTCTTAAAGAGACCAGCTGCAAATCAAAATCCAAGTGCTAGTTTACTTATACACATCTAATCTTGTTGATGACAGTGGTACTAATTAATGAATTCTCCTGGGGATATAGTATACCAGTAAATAACATGATGAAATATTATCGTGGATGACTGGTATTTGTAAATAATCATGCCTATATCTTTTTATTCCAACTCCTTTATTCTTTCTTCTCAGGAAGGCTTGTATATTTGACTTCATATAGAATGGAACTTTGCAAGCACAGAATGACTCATTAAATTCCAGATATAAGGGATCACAATGGCCATCTAGTCAATCCATACCTAAAAAACAATTCCCTCCACTAAATATACATACCTATCAGTCATATAATTTTTGCATAAAAACCTTCACAGGTGGAGTCTTCCCTACCTTCTCTCTGCAGTTAATTCTATTCTTGTATCCTTCTAATTGCTTAGAAGGTGTTCTTACATTAACTCTGAAATTTCCCCTTTGCAGTTCCACCATTTTTACTTCTGTATGCACTTAGAGGCCAAACAAGGTGGGAAAAAGTCTTCTCTTTTTTTCTTCTCCCCACCCCTGAGTCTCCTGGAAGCCCCAGTTAGACATCATAACATCCTCACCACCACTAACACAAGAATAAAGAATTGTTCTTTGGGAATGCTTTTTACCCTTCTTAGATGCTTCAGCTTTCTTTCTATGAGAGCGTACATTGTGTGAGGTTGAATATGGCTCAAAGTGGTATAATTTTGTTCCCTATTACATGTGCTGGAGAATGTCATTGAACAGGAGTGCATTGGAATGGCTATTTTAGTCAAACTTACTGAATCCATAGGAAGCCCACTACTTACTAATGGCATATAATTTTTATTTCTGAAAATTCATTGGCCTAGTAACTGACCATAGAATTGAAGACCATGGGAGGGAGAGGAAGGCAGAAAATGAATAGAGATTTGAACATCAATGTCATGATTTTGCCATAGGTTAGGGAAAAAAATTGTCTTTGGGTTTGTATACAGTTTTTTCCCCCTAGAAGCAGGTAAAATCATTCCATAGAAGATCTGGAGGAATAACTTGACTTATAAGAAATAATAATGACATTAATAACAAAAATAAAATAAATGAAATAATAGCCTTTTGTCAGGAAAGGCAGAAGACGTATGGATTCGACAGTGCTAGCTTTTTAATATTTTACTTTATTGTAGTTAGAAGGGGCCAAGTGTTTCTTAAACTTTTGGTACCATGGAAATCTTTGACAATGTTGTGGAGTCGTTGAATCTCTTCTCAAAGTTTTAAAATGCTCCCAATAAATTACATAGGATTATAAAGAAAACTAATTATGTTATTCTACAGTTGTTAAGATATTTTAAAAAAATAAGTTCACTCAGACACTTCCTAGTCGTGTGACCCTGGGTAAGTCACTTTGCCTAACCCTTACCACTCTTCTGCTTGGAACCAATACACAGTTGATTCTAAGAGAGAAGGTAAGGTTTAAAAAATAATAGTAAGTTCATACACTCTAGGCTGAGAACCCTTGATCAATTCTTATTTATAAGATGAGCAAACTAAGGTTCTTAGAAACTTGTAAATTACCCGTATTATAACTATGTAATTGGTGGCAGAATCCATGTCTCATGACTCCACATATTTTCATTACACCATACTGACTCTGAGTGGGTCTCTGCTCATCTTTTAAAAGATGAAAGCAGAATTAAGAAGACTAGAGGCTCAGTGCCTGAGTCTCGAGGGGGCATTACGATCCATTTCCCGGTTTTCCCATATATTTGTGGAGGGAATTCCTCTAACCAGAAGATAATGGAGAGTGATGAAATGTGATCCAGAAATAGAGAGGACCATTTATTTTCTGAGAGGCTGGCCTGAACAGGAAAAGCTGAGCAGGCAAATCTGGGATGCTATATTCTAAAAGACAGCCCAAACCCTCAGACGGCTGTCCACAAACATGATGGATCCCACCTTGAAGCTTGTGCCCACTCTCGGGGAGCTCTGCTTTATTAACCCTTCCACCCAAGGAACCAGTGTTGCCTATAGACTTTCGAGAGACTAGATTAGACTCAAGACTGTGCCTCTTTGATCATGAGAAAATTAAGGATGAACCTTTTAGTTCAAATAAATATTCATTAACTGGAATTTTTAATCATACCTTACTTTCACTAAGTGAGAAGCCCATCTTTATTTTTTCAACCATACATCTCTATGAGGCTTTCTTTTGCCCTCTAACAGAATATAATGACCCATGTTAATAAAAACTTTTGACATCTCAGATTATTGGCACAATACACAGTAAAAGTAAGAAAAAAATCAGAATTAACATATGAAGAAGTTTTCAGAAAAAACAACAAACTCACTCTTCTAAACTTCAAAAAATTAATCACTAAACATATTGGACAGTTCCCTAATTATTTGTTATGTGGATTTTCAATCTCCCTGAATCCTTCTACTGCACTCAAGTGTTGCTTTTAAAAATGAAAACACAGTATGTTAAGTGATTTGCTCAAAAGCTAAATTTACACAAAACTCTTTCACACCCAAGATCAAACCTCTTCCCAAAAATAGTAACAGTGATTTTTCATGCCCGTGGATATATTGTTTAGACACACACGTATACAGTTATTGTAAATTCTCTACAGCAAAGAGGCAGCAGCTAAAATATGACTTGGATAATCAATATTTGACAGGAAATCTTTGTTTCAAATTCTTCCTTTGACCTTGACAACTGTGTAACCTCAGGTAACTGAAAATATAAATTACAAAGTGATTACTCAGGGAAGGATTTTTCACATTGGGAGTTCTCTACACTGATGAAATCACTGGTCAATGTCAAAATAAAGTAACAAAACCCCCCCCCTAACTCCAGGGAATCTTGAGCTAACCTCTAAGGCAATCATTCTCAAACTTTTTTTGTTGATGTTTATGGAATAGTATTCATTGTTGATCCTTCAAGAATTAACAATCAGCAAACATTTATTACAGACTTACTATATGGCAGGCATTATATTATCATTCCTCTTTGCCCTGAGGAATGGTGGCCCATTGAACATTTAGATTTGGATTTATAATACTACAGGCCAGTTAGATGATTCATATTTGTTCTATTTCTCTTTAATATGAACTATCATTTTTGTTGAGTTCTTTGGGATGTAAAAGGTAGATATGTTTTCAGGTTGGCAAGTAAAGTTTTCTTCATTTATATGAATGAATAATTATCATAATGCTCATGCATGCTAAGAAAATATGTATATTAAACAAAATCATTTATAACTTTTCTTTCATCTTCAACATAAAAGATTCAAAATTTTGCAGCACAAATAGTAAAATTCACAGTACAACCCTTGAGCACCACCATTTTAAGACTATTAAGATTCTGTGTTATATTGGTCAATTAGAATGTTACATTTAATGATTATTCTAAAGGCCAACATTTGGAGTTTCAGGACTCTCCGCAGCAACATGGGACTTCTCTCTGTCTGTGATGAGGAAACCCTTTTTCATTCTCCCTAAAATATGCCCAGTAATTCTCCATAAAAATCATGATGGGAAACTCCTTCCTTCCTTCTTTCCTTCCTTCTTTCCTCCTTCCTTTTTTCCATCCTTCCTTCCTTCCTTCCCTCTTTCCTTCTTTCATTCATTCCTTTGTTCATTCTTTTGTTCTTTGTTCCTTCCTTTTTCATCCCTTCCTTCCTTTCTTCTCTTTCTCTCTTTCTTCTTTCTTTTATAGGTATCAGTATAGGACTTGAGGTTTTTTTTAGAACTATTTCTCATTGTCATTACAAGTCTAACCTAACCCTGTTTCTATCGTAATCATAAGGTATGTCTTTTACACCATTCATATGCTCAAAACATTGTTGATAATACACTACAGTATTTCAGTGCCCACCATCTGTCTCTTCATTTACATAATTCATTTGTAGTTGGAACACTTTACGATGGTTGTCTAGAATTTTTAGATAGAACACTACTATTTAGATAGAGAATTGATCTTGAAAAGAAAGAACTTTGCAAGAGTGACCATAATGGGATCTTTGAAAACAATCTGTAGAATTTCGATATCATTTAGAATTTGTCCCTACTATTTAAGTCTTGGACACTAGTTAGTTCAATGAGTTCCAGTGAAAGCACCTAACCATGATATGTGTTGGTATATGGATTCAATGGGGGTGTCCCTTTAGTTGCATGCTACAGTCTTAGCAATATACATTTAACATCTGTTTTGTTTTTCAGGTATAAATGATCTCTTTCAATTGTGAACTTCACTGAAACATACTCTTATATTTTGAGGATCAAAGAAATTAGGACAATGTCAATAGCAGATAAAAACAACTGGAAAGTGTTCTAACCAAGAAAGGTAAGACTTCTTTTGCTTAGACTCAGGATCACTTGATTAGAGATCTAAATTTGGAATGGATTCTTTTCTGACTCCTTCCTTTGTATAGAAAAAATCATGTGGGGAGGGTGATGTAGGGAATAAGGAGTTGAGGTGTGATTTCCCATTAAAATCCTGTGACTCTAAATTCAACATTCTTTATTTTGTATTAACATCTCTATTATTCTAGGTGAGTACATAAATATCTACTTTACATAACACTTGATGTCAATATTGAGTTTAGATAGCAAAACTTTCTCTACAGTCACAAAGTTATCCAAGATTTCGATGTGGACATGGGAGATCTGCAGTGGGAACAATTAAATCAGCCCTGACCAAATGATGGAAGATGGCATTGGAATCATGACTTAAGGTTTGAAGGTAGTTTATGCATATCAAATCATTTTTCTTCACAACAGCTTTGTGAGATTGATATGAGATATTCTTCTCACTTTACATATGAGGAAATTGCAGTAGGGAGAGGTTGAATAACTTAGCAATGGATAGGCCAAAGGATCAGAACAGAGATTTAAATACATATCTTTTCTTACTCTTTACACTACAGTATGATGACTCGGGCATTTAAAAGCAATGTTGTTGTTAAGTCATGTCTGACTCTTTGTGTTTCCATCTGGATTTTTCTTGTGCAGAGAAACTAGAATGATTTTAATTTCCCTCTCCAGATTATTTTACAGATGAGGAAACTGTGGCAAACAGAGTTAAGTGACTTGCCACTCTGCTAAAATCCAACTTGAATTCAGAAAAATGACTCTTCTTGAATCTAAGCCCAGTGCTCTATTGACTGCATCTCATTGATGCGCTTTAATAGCAATAGTAATAACAAGTGCTTATATAGAGCTCTGAAGTTTGTAAAGCACTTAAAAATCATGTATTATATTATTTCATGACAACCCTGTGATATATACAATATTATGATTTTTATTTTATTGATGAGAAAACAGGCTGAGAGAGGTTAAAAGACTATTCAGGATCCTACAATTAAAAGTATCTGAGGCAGAATTTGAACTTGTCTTCTTGACTACAAGTTCAGCACTCTACCACTGTGCAATTTACCTAGAAAAGCATACCCTCTACATAATTTAATTTAAAAGGCACTCAAAAATCAATCCTAATTCTATTGCAAAGGGGAAAAATTAATACCTAATTTTGGATGATTCTTTTCAAAAAAGCATTCAACTTATCAGAAGCTATTAACTCATATTCCTACATTCAGAGTTTCATAAAATATTTATGAAAGGTAGTGTGATATAGTTGAAATTCTATTGTACTTGAAATATAGAGAACTGGGTTTGAATTTTGCTTAAGATACCTTCTGTGTAACAATGGGGCAAATCACAGTTCTAGTAAATAACTTCTCTTAGCTTTTCATTTCTTACCGGCAAAATGAAGAAATTATACTGACATTACCTACTTTAGAGCAATGTTATGAGAAACGAGATTTTTAAAACCTTAAACATTATTTAAATGGGGGCTGTTATTATGAGAATAGGATTTATATAAAGCCTCTTCTTGATAAAAATACAAGGGGAAAAGGCAGCTTTTATGAAAGATTTTAAATAGCCAACCAAATTTCTGCAGATCTGCAACTGTCTGAGACATGGAGGGAACCCAAGATCCACACTGTGTTTATAGTTTATTGATTTTAGGAAAGCATTTGAATCAGGAGAATATAATGTAGCCTTGAAGGCTCTTCTCAGATAAGTTGTCTCCTAAACATTCATCAAAAGTCCTGCATTTAGATTCAAAAAAATCAATTGCAGAAGTACAGGTGAAAGAAGACTTGTCTTGACAGCAGTTTATATGAAAATCACCTAGGGCTTTGAGTAGACCGCAAGTTCAATACTGGCCAACACTGGGAGAATAGTGCTGATAAAATACAAACACAAAGTATACTGATAGGAGGACTTTGCCTACATAAAATAAGTTTCTTGGGCCCTGCCTCTGTGTCAGATAGACCAAGTTAGGAAAATTCTGTTAAACTTCTAAGCACAACATTCCTTTAGGAATGCTATCAAGCTAAGAAATATTCAGGGGAAGTTAGTCAAACTAGTAAAGAAACTCAAGTTATTTCCTGTGAGAAAGGTTTAAGGGAAATGACTAAATTTAGGATTTTGGAGAGATGTGTTGTTTATCTTAAAAAAAAAACACCCTAAAGGACTGTCATCAAAAGGGAGCTGGCATTTTCTGTGATGTTCTGTAGTGTAGAATTAAGACCAATGGCTAGAAATCATGGGAAAACAGATTTGGCTCCGTTAGAAATGTTTAATAATGGAATGGGATGTTTTGTGTGGCTTTCCTGTAGTTGGAAATACCTAAGGAAAGGCCAGATGAACATCTGTTATTGTTGTCAGAGGAGAAGAAATCTTCATTTGCTTGGAATTATAGTAGATGACTTCTAAGATCCCTTCCAACTTCAGGATTCTTTGATAAGTATTCTTAACCTGGGCACCTCAGAGCTCCAAATAATCCTTGGATGGATTTCATGGTGTCTGCAAAATGTTGTCATATGCATTTAAAGTCACTATTCTGAGGGTTTCATGGGCTTCAACCTTCCAAAGGGATCTATGACACAAGAAAGTTTATAAACTCTTTCTTTAGGGATCAAATGATATGATACTTATAAAGTGCTTAGCACAGTATCTACCACATAAATGCTTGTTCTCATCCCCTCTTGGGGAAGAGTGTGCTTTTTTTGGTTAGCAATACTCAAAACATTGAAGGACTCTTCATTCCACTTTGCATTTGCTGCTTTGCCTGGTTTCTACTCCATGGAACAAGATGCTCCATCCCAGGATAAGCTCTTCACTTTCAAACTCGCCACTACATTGCTGTTTTAAGCTCTGATGGAGAGTTCCTCCATTATCTTTCTATCTTTTCTGAGTGGAGGACTAAAAGGTACCCCAAACCTCCCAATGCCTTCTTTTACAAAGGGCAGAAACTGAAATCTCAGTTCATCAATTCACTTTGCATCTGATGTCCTGCCTGATTTCTATTCCACTGACCAAGATGCCCTGTGCTGGGGACCTCTGGTGTACTCCCCTTCCTCCTTCCTTTTGTGGA
>NW_025383260.1:1733-2020 GCF_016433145.1 Gracilinanus agilis | reverse complement strand
ACTCAAATATACAAGGAGTTAAAGCAATTGTATAAAAAATCAAGCCATTCCCCAATTGATAAATGGGCAAGAGACATGAATAGGCAATTTTCAGGTAAAGAAATCAAAAGTATTAATAAGCACATGAGAAAGTGTTCCAAATCTCTAATAATCAGAGAAATGCAAATCAAAACAACTCTGAGGTATCACCTCACACCTAGCAGATTGGCTAAAATGAAAGAAGGGGAGAGTAATGAATGCTGGAGGGGATGTGGCAAAATTGGGACATTAATGCATTGCTGGTGGAG
>NW_025383260.1:1304-1633 GCF_016433145.1 Gracilinanus agilis | reverse complement strand
GAGCAGAGCCAGAAGAACTCTATACACAGAGACTGACATTCTGTGGTAAAATCGAATGTAATGGACCTCTGAACCAGCAGCAATGCAATGACCCAGGACAATTCTGAGGGATTTATGGTAAAGATGCTACCCACATTCAGAGGAGGGACTGCAGGAGAGGAAACATATAGGAAAAACAACTGCATGAACGCATGGGTCGGGGTGGACATGATTGAGGGTGTAGACTCGAAACTACCACACCAATGCAACTACCAACAATTTGGAAATTGGTCTTGATCAAGGACACATGACAAAACTAGTGGAAATGCGCATCGGCCATGGGTGGGGGG
>NW_025383260.1:0-1214 GCF_016433145.1 Gracilinanus agilis | reverse complement strand
GGGGGGGTGCGGGGGGGGGGGTTGAAGGGGAAAGGAGGAGCATGAATCATGTAACCATGTTAAAAATGAATATTAATAAATGTAAAAAAAAAAATCTAACATAATCCTATATGTTAAGAATTCCAAAGATGGATGGGCCTCACTGATAAAATTGAAACTATATTTTTGATGAAAAAAAAAAAAAAAAGAAATTGGTTTCTTCACCATTTTTTGTGCCTCTTTTACCAAGCTATTGACTCTTTTTTCACGAATTTCCCATGTAACTCTTGTTTCTTTTCTTGCTTTTTCTTCTCCATTTCATATTTGATTTTTAAAAATCTTTTGGTTTTTTCTTTTTTGTTTTTTCAAAGTACCAGTTCCTAGTCTTATTTATTAGTTCAATAGTTCTTTTACTTTCCATTTTATTAATTTCTCCTTTAATTTTTAGGATTTCCAATTTAGTTTTTATCTGGGGTTTTTTTAATTTGTCCTTTTTCTAATTTTTAAGGTTGCAAGCCCAATTCATTGATCTCCTCCCTCTCTATTTTGTTGGTATAGGCACTCAGAGATATCAATTTTCTCCTGAGTACTGCTTTAGCTGTATCCTATAGATTCTGATATGTTTTATCCTCATTGTCATTCTCTTTAATGAAGTCTGTAATTGTTTCTATTATTTGTTTATTGACATTTATTGACATTTCTGCTTTTCTGCATTTGTTTTCAATATTTTTTTGCCCTAGTACAAGGTCAATCTTTGGATATGTACCATATACTGCTGAAAAGAAGGCATATTTCTTTTTATCCCCATTCAGTTTTCTCCAGATATCTATTAACTCCAACTTTTCTAGCATTTCATTCACTTCTCTTATTTCTTTCTTATTTATTTTTTGGTTCAATTAATCTAGTTCTGAAAGGGGGAAGGTTGAGTTCCCCCACTAGTATGGTCTTACTATCTATTTCCTCCCTAAACTCCTTTAATTTCTCCTTTAGAAATCTAGATAATATACCATTTGGTGCATAAATGTTTAGTAATGATATTACTTCATTGTTTATAGTACCCTTTAGCAAAATATAATTTCCTTCCTTATCTCTTTTAATCAGATCAATTTCTACTTTGGCTTTGTCTGATATCATGATTGCTATTCATGCTTTTTTTTTTTACCTTAGATGATGCATAATAAATTCTGCTCCAGTCTTTTAGCTTTAATCTGTATATTTCACCTGGCCTCAAATGT
>NW_025383259.1:0-9592 GCF_016433145.1 Gracilinanus agilis | reverse complement strand
AGGGAGGGAGGGAGGGAAGAAGGGCTGGCTGGCTTTATGTACTAGGCAATGTGCTAAGAGCTTTATAAAAAAATCTCATTTACTCTCACAATGTGAAAGGTAAGTGCTATTATCCCAATTTTACAGTAGATGAAACTAAGGCAGAGAGGAGTTAAGTGACTTGCCCAGGATTACACAGATAAGTGAGAATCTGAGGTCCAATTTGAACTCAGGTCTCTCTGACTCCAGGTGCAATGTTCTATACACTGTACCACCTAGCTGTCTTCACTTCCAAACAGATCCAGAAAAGATATTAGACTAAGAGCTGAAATATGTTATTACAAGAAAGCAAAGGACAGAGGCTTATAAGTGGCAATAATTTACCCAGAAAATTTGAGTATTATCCTAGGAGGGGAAAAAAGGATTTTTAAAAAAGACTTCTGAGCATTCCTGATGAAAATACTAGAGCTACATATAAATACAAAAGTCAAGAGAATTTTTTAAAGGGAAATATGAGTGAACAATTATAACTAAACAAGTATAAACTGTTAACATTCTAATATGGAAAGAAGATTATGACCCCTCTGAACCCTATCATCAAGAGTCATTAATTAGACAAAGTCTAGGAATAGTTCTGTTATGCTTTGATGGATTTCTTTTAAAAAGGTATGGGGAAAGTATCTCACACAGAGAGAGGGTAGATTAAGTGAGTGATTAGTCCTGAGGAAAATAAAATCTAACTAAAGTTGTACCAAAGTACTTATATGAATTCTTTTTGTGGTCACAAAGAATTGGAAACTTAGAAGGTACGTACACACACACACACACACACACACACACACACACACACACACTCATTCTTTCATGTATTTGGCAGTATTTCCACTTCCTTCAAATCTTGGCCAACTCTCTCTGACTATGCTCCAATTTGTCAACCACCTTCCTAGAATGTAAAAATTGTTTTCAATCTCCTCATCGAAGCTGAAACTTCCTTATAAAGTTTAGCTACCCTACTCTTGACATCTCATGACTATCCCTGGATTCCAGCATGAAATATAAAGGGATTTGTGCTCACTGACAACACCAAAATACAAGTTTCTCTCCAGAATCTGTTTTGCTTACCTATCCTTATTTCTTATATCAGTTTTCTTTTCTCATGTTTTCACTTTTTATAAGTGGGAGGTGAGGGTGGTGGGTACGTGACTCAGTGGATTAAGAGCAAGGCCTAGAAAAAACTGGAAAATGAGGGGATGTCCTTCAATTGGAAAATGGCCGAACAAATTATGGTATCTGTTGGTGATGGAATATTATTGTGCTAAAAGGAATAACGAACTGGAGGAATCCATGTGAACTAGAACGACCTCCAGGAATTGATGCAGAGTGAAAGGAGCAGAGCCAGGAGAACATTATACACAGAGACAGATACACTGTGGCACAACCAAATATATAATAGACTTCTCTACTAGCAGCAATACAATGATTCAGGACAATTCTAAGGGACCTTTAAGAAGAAGCACTAGCCATATCCAAATAAAGAACCATGGGAGTGGAAACACAGAAGAAAAACAACTACTTGAACACATGGTTCAATGGGGATATGATTGGGGATGTTGATGCTAAATGAACATGCTAGAGCAGTGATGGGCAAACTATTCCCTGCAGGCCAGATCCAGGCTGTACTTTGCCCATCACTGCCTTAAGCAATTCCCTAATCACTATGCCCCCACATCCAGATCCACAGCCTGGATCTGGCCTGCAGGGAATAGTTTGCCCATCACTGTTCTAGGCTAAAGGCCTCTAACCCTTTCTCAGACGGACAGACACTAGCTGTGTGACTCTCAGCAAATCATTTACCCTAATTAGTCTCAGGTGTCTCATCCATAAAATGGGGATAATAACAGCACCTACTTCATATGGTTACTGTGAGAATCAAATGAGATAATTTACATTAAGCACTTTGCAAAATATCTAATATGCTATATAATTACAAGCTTATGTTATTATGCTTATTATTAATATGTCAATAGCATTTTCTCTGTCTACCAGGTGAGTTCCACTGTCAAAAAAAGAAACATGAAGAGTAGCAGGCTGGTGGGTGACCAGGTCAGTGAAGGGATGGTCTCAGGATGGACAGAAGACTTCATTTTGCAAAGCTCTATCACTAACTGCTAACTTCTCATGAAAGTAAAAGCCAGGGCCCCTAGGTAGCTCACTGGATATACAGCAAGGCCTGAAGATAGGAAGTCCTAGGTTCAAGTCTGGCCTCAGTCACTTCCTGGCTGCAGGATCCTGTACAAGTCACTTGAACTCAGTTGCCTAGCTCTTACTGCTCTTCTTGTTTTGGAACTGATACTTTGTACTGTTCCTAAGACAGAAGATAAGGGTCTAAAAAAAAGTAAAGGTCCATCTCTTCCTCTCAGCAGGAGGGCTAAATGCATAGTTACTTAAAATAGCTAAAGATTTTCAAGGTTATGAACCTTGGGGAAAGCTCTTCAATGTAATCTACATTCATACTGCCTGTAATATGCTTTTTAAAGTTCTTACACATCAAATGTAAATTTTGTTTTGGAATAAACTAATTCTGATTTCTCTTGGCATTTTGTCCATATTATAGACTTTTTGAAGGAATGGAAATCAGCTTCTCAAAAGCTGTCAATAAATGCATTTTTACATTTAAAAATAAAAAAATAGTAGATTTTGCTAAAGCTCTTTTAGAATAATATTTCATTTTATAACCTGTGTGGGCAGCCATTGTGAAAGTCTGAGACATATTTCTATCCATAGTGACAAAGCCTCAATGACCAGGGAAAGAATTGGCTATGACCATTTGCTGCTTCTTCTCTTTCCTCCCTCAGGCACCCCATAGCCTTTGGATTTTGTCACATCTTTCAAGTTTAACTTCCATCCTAATAGATTCCCCATCCCCCCCCCCCACCCCCCCATCAACCTTTTTTGGCACTGGGCTCAGTCAGCAGAGACCTCTTCTGAGCTTACTTAAGCATTGTGAAAATAACCATAGTTTTCCAAAGCTTTGTTATTTTGCTCAGGGTTAAAATCTGTCTAGTAGGTCCACTGTTTTCTCAAAAAAGGTCTAAATTTAAAAAAAAAAAAAAAAAAAAAAAAAAAAGGTCTAAATTTCTATCTTCATGACAGGAGCTCCTATTTCCACATGGCTTAAAACTTACCAAGCCTTATAGGGATTATGACTCCCACTTTACACAAGATGAACAAGATGAAACAGAACCTTAGAAATGGAAAATGGCTTGCCCAGAGTCACAAATTTTAAGTGCTAGAGCCATCATTTAAACCCAGATCTCCTGTTCTCTCTTTTCCCTAAAAAAATGTGCTGAAAAAGGTCATCAGGATGATCAAGAATCTTCAGATCAGGGGAGAGCTAGGTGGCTCAGTGGACTGAGAACCAGGCCTAGAGATGGGAGGTCCTGCCTTCAACTCTGGCCTCAGACACTTCCTAGCTGTGTGACCCTGGGCAAGTCACTTAACCTCCACTGCCTAGCCCTTACCACTCTTCTGCTTAGAATCAATATCTAAGACAGAAGGTAAGGTTTAAAGAGAAACCAAAAAAAAAAGGAAAATTTAGAAGATAAGGCACAAGCCCTGTTTGAAGGACCTAGCTCTGTTTAATAGGAAAAAAACAAGATGGTGACCAGATGATAGCTGTCTTGAAGTATTTCAAGAGCTATAATGTGGGAGAAGGATGAGACAATCTGTTTGGCTCCAAAGGGCATAAATAGGTATAGTGAGGCTCAGGGCAATGGAAAACTTTATAACATATCAGTTTACTTAAAAATGAACAAGCTCTTCATAGAGAAAGGCTGGATCACTTGTCAAGAGGATATAGAGTAGATTCTGAGTCAAGTATTCATTAGACTGGATGACCTCTGAGGCCTCCTAACAGTGTAAGATTCTAGGAATTCCACAGCAAAGACTGAAGATGTGGATTTTGGACATCAGTCAGTCAGTAAATATGCATTTATTAAATGTCTACTATGTGCCAGGCACTATGCTAAGTTATAGAGATACAAAGAAAGGCAAAAAGTAGTCCCTTCTCTCAAGGAGCTCTCAGTCTAAAGGGGAAGACAACTTATGAACAATTCTGACAGGAAAATTAGGAAATAATCAATAGAAGGCAAGCACTAGCATTAAGGGGGACAGGGAAAGGCTTCCTGCAGAAGGTGGAATTTTAGCTGGAATTTAAAAGGAAGTCAGGAAGCAAAGATGGAGAAGGAGAGAATTTGGTACAAGGGGCAGCCAGGGGAAAAGGAGGAACATCAAGTAGGTGAAACAGTGGAGGCCTCAAAATGAGAAGACAAGAGTTCAAGGTCCTGCTACTTCCACCCTCTGAGGAACACAGGCCTGGACCTCCTGAGACAAATATCCTAGCTGAAGTTCTGCCCTGAGGTTGCCATGTGCTAGGCATCAATTTTCTCATCTATGAAATAAGGAGTTGGCCTAGATCATCTCTCAAACCCTTGGCAGCACTAAATCTATGATGTCTGCAAAATGAGATTATAATAATTGAATCCCTTACATTTGCTTAGTAGTGCAGTTTCTAAAGTACATACACCAACCAATGGGCACAGTATTATTTCTGCTTCACAGATGAGGAGATGGAGAGACTTAGCCAGTCAGTAATTCTTGTCTACCTGTCTCAGATTTAGGGCAAAGATTAAATGAGATAAAGAACATGAAACCACTCTTGAAGCACATAAACTGTAAAACTCTGTAAAATGATAGCTACTAGTAGTAGTAATTCATGGAGAACTTTGTTCTCCTAGAGAATGACAGCTTGGTTCTATTATATAATTGCCCTTGCTTTTGCAGTTGCTTTGGGGGGACATAGAGGCTTCCACAGAAGATAAAAAGTGTCTAGAGTAAATGCTAAAAGTAACAAATCTTTCTCTCAGTATGGTTAAAGTAACAAAATGGAAGGCATAACAAGGCCAAACTTGCAACAGTCAGGGGCCTAAGAAGGGAGACAAGGATACACTGAGATTACACTCACCAAGGACACATTTGTTGTTGGTAAAGGGTAGCTGAGGTGAGATGATTTTACAGTCACAGCAAGCAAAGCAAAGGGACTGATGATGTGCTAAGTAGCCCTCCTGAACTGGCAACCAGGTTCTGCCAGGTTTCCACTATCCATCCTAATTGGGTGAATAGACACCTGGCTTGTCCTCCTTTTTCCTAATGCTGAGGAAGGCAGGTGTTTTACAGGAAGGAGTAGCATCTCGTGTGTGTGTCTATCTGTCTGTGTGTGTGTGTGTGTGTGTCTGTCTGTCTGTCTGTCTATGTCTGTGTGTGTGTGTGTGTTACTGATTGGTTTCCCACTACTGAAATTACTGGCAAGGTAGTGCCAACTGGCAAGGTTAACTAGAGCATGGAAGAGTCTAGTGTGAAGGGTTCCAGTAATAGAACATTCCAAAAAGGGCAGGAAGTACTGGCATGAGGAGGGACAAAAAGAACCAGACAATGTATGACCTAGAAAACCAGATGTTCTTTTAAAAAATTCTTAACAAATTCCTCCTCTGAAAACAAGGAGACAAAAGACCAAAGCACTGACATCCTTCATCCTTTAGGTCTATCAAGAATTGCCATTCTATATTCTAAGGTCCCTTCTAGTGTTAACATTCAAGATCTCTTTGACACCTATCCATCTTAAAACTCCAAGTTCCTTGAAAAAGTAGAAGCATTTTCACATGGTTAATTTCTTCCAATGGCTGCTGAGCCTTTTTCACACTAACACAGAGACAATCATTATTTTGACTGACACATTCTACTTTGGAATTTGATCAGGAATCATTTCATCAATTCAAGAGAATCAATTGCCAAATATCCAGTTTTTAGGTAGATTTACTCATGCTAAAGTTAAACACTCCATTCTAACCCTAGAATGTCCCTTCTAGTCCAACCCTCCTAAAATATCCCCCAGCCAATTTTCTTTTAAGATTTCTTGAAATATGGCAAGGGTTGCTGATATTGTTTTTTGCAAGAGGTGGGAGCATGGCCTTCAGATAATCCAATGATTCTGAATTTTTTTCTCCTTAATCTGTTTTTCCTATGATATTGTGCATTTTCTCCTATTTTTTCAGTCTTAACTTTTAAGAAAACTGACCAGATCTTTTAGAACCATAGAACAAATTGAAAATAGAAAGAATCTACTGGTCACCTCCTGAAAGATAACTCAAATGAAAACTCCCAGGAATGTCATAGCCAAAAGCCAGAGCTTCCAAGTCAAAGAAAAAAAAATACCACAAGCAGCCAGAATGAAAGCATTTAAATACTCAGGACACAGGGTCACATGATATAACAACCTCTACTATAAAGTAGCAAAGAGCTTGGAAAAAGATATTCCAGAAGGCAAAGGATATGGACTTACAGCCAAGAATAACTTACCCAACAAAACTTTGTATAACATTGCAGGGGATGGGAGGTGGGAAATAGACCTTTCAATGAATCTGTGACTTCCAAACATTCCTGATGAAAATATCAGAGGTATAGATAAACTTTGAAATTCAAACAAAGGAATGAAGAGAAACATAAAAAGGAAAACATGAATGAATAAGGGAATAAAGAAGGATAAACTGCTTACATTCCAACAAAGGGAGATTGCTGAACACTATCTTCATCAGGATTAATAGAGGGAGCAGCTAGGTGGCTCAGTGGATAGAGCATCAGGCTAGGAGTCAGGAAAACTTGAGTTCAAATCTGACCTCAGACATTTACTTGCTGTGTGACCCTAGGCAAGTAATTTAACTTCTGTTTGCCTCATTTCCTCAACTATAAAATGGAGATAATAATAGCACCTACCTCCTAGGGTTGTTGTAAAGATAAATTAAGACAATAACTGAAAAGTACTTCATAGAGTCTAGCAAATATAGTTAAGTGCTATATAAATGTTAGCCATCATCATCATCATCATCATTATTATAGCAACAGGTCCAAATGGATAAGGCCTGGGAATTGTTCTGTTATATCTTGATAATCTTAAGAATGGACAGACAAGAGAAGAGGAATGCATGGGGGAGGAGGGAAAAGCAAGGTCAGAGAAAATTATCTCATATAATCAAGGTACCCAATTAGACATCTATAGAAATAAGGAGGAAGTTTCAATGAGTGGTTAACCTCACACATCTGAACTGGTTAAAAGAAAGAAAAACATATACATATACACACACACCACAGTTGTAGAAATACATTTTACTCAACAAGGAAATTAAGGGAAAGAGAAGGAGAAAGTGGAATTAGAAGGGTAGATTAAAGGAGGAAATAATTCTAAACAAAACAAGCTCTAAAGATATATAAAAATATTTATAGCTCTTTATTTTGAGCTATGAGACTAGCTCAATGGCTAATAGGAATCTGAGGGGGTGCTCATTTTTTTTCAGTTTATTTTTTCACTTTAGTGTAACCCTGTAACATTAGATAACATCATTATTTAGAAAAGACAAGTACTTGAATTACATATAAACTGTAAAAGATAGGTATGAAATTCACTCTTTGCTACATGAATAGAACATTTGTCACCTAAGCACAAATCACATACAACAATCTAATACAGCCATAACAAAAGAAATTTACTTAATGAAATTGAAAAACTTTTTCTGAGTCTTCTGAGTCAGTAAAAGTTCAGCCTAGGACTCTCAGAAATCTCTACAGCAGTGATATCACAATTTTGGACATACACACACACACACACATACACACACACACACACACACACACACACAGAAAATGGACAAATAAATTATGGTATATAAATATGATGTAATACTATTATGCTGAATTCTTATCAAGCTAATAACTAATGCCAAACAGAAGGTTTTGTATCTGATGTTGTAGGCAATAGGTAGTTATTGGAGTTTATTGAGTGCTACACTTTAGGAAAATCCCTTAGGTTGATAAATGGAGAATGGAATAGAATGAGGAGAGATCTGATGCAGGAAGACCTGCCTGCTGGTGGGTAACAGAGCAGGCACAAGGTGATAAGGGCAATGGTAATGTCAGGGGAGAGAAGGGGAATATTTGAGAGACATTGCAAAGGTGTAATCAATAGACCTTAGCAACAGTTTAGACATAGAGTGGGGATGGGGAGTTGAGAGATAGTAAAAAAGCCACCTAGATTGCATACCTGAAAGATTGGGAGGATGATGGTACCCTCAACAGTACCAAGGAAGATTAGGAATAGCAGAGAGCTTAGGGTAAAATACGATGATTTTAGTCTTGCACATGTTGAGTTTTAAGATATCTACTGGACATCTAGCATGAGATATGTCTGAAAGGTTGGAGATGTGGGATTAGAGGCAGAGGAAAGAGATGAAGGTCATTCCTAAAAACATTTACCTGTGTAGGCCATGGTCTTGGGGTTGCCATAGGGAGCCCCAGGTTGGACGGGGCTGTAAACAGGGTTCATTGTGGAAGACTGAAGACCCTATAGAAAAAGGGGAAAACAAAACAAAACAAAATAAACAGGTTTAGTATTTGAATCAAATGTCCTAAAAACAATCAAACTTCTCTATGGGCACATCCTATACAGTTAACACAACCCTTTCAAATTCTCTCTTGCTAGAGCATGAGTCAACAACTTATATTTCAATATTGTTTTAAACTTTACAAATGCTTTCTTCCCAACAAACTTGTGACACAGGTAGTATGAGATAAATCTCTTATTTAAAGATGAAGAAAGGTACAGTTCAGAAGCAAATTATTTGTTCAAAGTCATACAACTTGGGTGAGAACCACAGACTCAAAGCTATGTCTTCTAATTAAATAAATAACAAAAGGTATCCAAAAGCTTAAATGAATTGTTAAGCTATCAATGCTTAAAAAGTCACTAAGATTAGTGCAACAACCTGTATTTCTAGAGTACTTACAGTTTACAAAGTGTTCTCTTCAGAATGATCCTGTAGTGTCTGTTAAGTAGGATTATAGGATTTAGAACTAATATCTAATATAGTCCTAATATTTAATATAGTCCATTTTACATGAGAGAGGTAGACCTAGAAAGAGGAACTGACTCACCCAAAGTCAAAAAGCAAATAACCAACAAATCCATAATCTGAAAACAGGTCCTCTGACTTCAAACCAATTGGTTCTAGTTCCACTAAACCATGCTGCCTCTTTTCTGAAACCACAGCTCCCTTTGCATGGTTTTAACTTCATACTGATGATTTAATTCTGCCATGCCCTGTTATTTATCCTCATGATCAAAAAAAAAAAAACTGGAAACCAGAGCATTTATTACCTGACATGAAAATTTGATCACAGATTATCATCTACATTTCCAGATCTCCATGACTGAGCCTCTGTGAAAGAGTCCAGGTAAGGACTATAACCCTTGCAGGATGACAGAGAAATAGATAAAGCATTTATTTAAGTCATTACTATTTTACAATCATCAGCCTTGAAGTCAGGAGACAAGGGTTTGAATCCTGGCTCTGATAGTAACATGAAAGACCTCTTTCACCAACTGGAATCTCAGCTTCCACTGTAAAATATGCGAAAACTCTTTGTATTGTCTACCTCATGTGTTGGTTCTAGGGAAAAGAGATTGGCAAAAAAAAAAAGAGAAAGGAAAGGAAAGGAAAGGAAAGGA
>NW_025383258.1:0-4925 GCF_016433145.1 Gracilinanus agilis | reverse complement strand
TTCCTCCCTCTCTTCCTCCCTCCATCCCTTTTCCCCTTCCTTCCTTCCTTCTTCTCTCCTTCATTTCTCATTCTTTATATTTCTCTAATTTCTATTTATTTCATTATTCCCTCACTTCCTTCATTTTCTCCACCTCTAACCCTTCCTACCTTCCTTCATTGCTTCCTTCTTCTTCCTTTCTTTCCTTCCTCTCTTGCTCCTTCTCTATTCCTTCATTTCATTGTTCCTTTGTTCATTCTGTCCTCCCTCTTTCCCCCTCCCCATTTATAAATCACATGTGATGAACTGCCTTCTTTGGACAAGATATTTTAGCAAGTGCCCATCACAGAGTAGGTATTTCTTGTTTTTATGCTAATGACTGATATATCCAGACTCAGTCTTCCTCCTGATCTCCAGAATAGTCTAATATAGGATAGGTAAGCTACTGGCCTTCAGTTCAAGAAGAACAGCATTCAAATTCATCCTCAAATACTAATTGAATGACCCTGGGAAAGTTATTTAATTGCTCTGTGCCTCAGTTTCTATCTCTATAAAATCCAGAATTTAGCTCTCCAAAGTTTCTCCAGACTCTAAATCAACTGCCTATTTAATATTTTGCATTGGCTATTCTGTAAACATCTCAAAAGCAACAAAACTGAGTAGTACTCATTTTTCCTTGCAAACCTATCTCTCTTCTGAACATCCTTATTTCTCTGAAGGGTACAACCATCTTTCCAGTCAGACATGTAGATAGCCTTGGAATTTTGACTTTTCACTTTCTCTCAGTTCATTTACTCAATTAGTTACCAAGTTCTTTTGTTTATTGTTTCTCTCTATATCTTCCAAATCTGTCCCTTTGGCTTTAATGGTGGCTACTACCCAAGTTCAGAGTCTCATGAAATCTTTCCTAGACTAATGCAAATGCCTTCTAATTCATCCTCCTGCTTCATGTATGTCCCCTCTCCAACCTATCTTCTGCACATCTGCCAAAGTGATTTCCCTAAAAAGCATGACATCACTCCCACCTTCTACAAATTCCAGTGACTTCCTATTATCTCTAGAATCAAGTGGACCCTCTATCAAACATTTTACCACTTGACTATACCCTATATTTCCCAGTTTATTTTATATGAATTAATTCTCCTTCATACATCCTTTGATCTAAAGAAAATGGTTTTATTATTCCTCAACATAGCATTCCATCTCAAATTTCAATGTCTTTGCATTAAGACCTAGAATAAATTTTTTCCAGTCTTGCACCTCTCATTACCTTATTATCTCCTACTTTATCTCTTTAGCTACTGATGATTCCTTCATTTGGTATTTTTCAGATATAATAATGTATGTAAATATTACCTTCCTTAATAGAATGTAATCTACCCAAGAATCTGCTCCACTTTTGTCTTTGATCTCAGCATTCAAGAAGTAGTATGACTTAGTGAATACAAAGATTATTTTGGTATCAAGAAGACCTGATTCAAGACCTGTTTCTGACACAGACTGGCTATTTGTCACTGGGCAAATCATCACCTGTTAGTGGTTTAGAAAGCTTCTCACTAGGAGCTCCTTAAATTGATAAAATATCTTAATAAATAAATGAATAGCTGAATGAATGAATGAATGAATAAATAAATAAATAAATAAATAAATAAATAATTCCAGATCTGAGCACAATTCCTAGAATATAGAGGCCTCTTAAATGCTTACTGATTCTTGTTTACATGTTTATTGAATTTAAGTGAATAGGTACTCTTGACAATATGATTAAACATACAACTCATTCCTGCCTTCTAAGAGATTATATTTTATTTGGAGAACCAAATGATCACATTCAACCTATCACTATTATTTAATGTTTCCTTGAGGATAGAACTGAAAAAAATTGCTGTGTAAAGGAGTCCTTATGTAGAATATCATCAGATTAGGTAGCCATTGGTCCTGCTATTTGAAACCTTCCAATCAATCAATCAAGAAAAAAAAGCATTTGGGAGTAGCTAGTAGATAGAGAGCCAGGGACAGAGTTGGGAGGACAGGGGTTCAAATCTGGCCTCAGACACTTCGAAGTTGTGTGACTAGAAAAATCAAACCCAATTGCCTAGCCTTGCCCTTCTGTCATAGAATTGTTACTAAAACAGAAAATTTATTAAAAACAACAGCATTTATTAAGCACCTACTATTTACCAAGCACTGTGACCACAAAGATAGAAATGAAAGAATTTCTGTCCTCAAGGTCCTCTATCAGAGAAGAACGCATCTAGATATTTTTATCAAATACACATATATACCTCTGCATATACATATACACACGAATACATTGGAGAAGGAGGTGGAGTACTATGGAAATCATAGGATGATATAATTAAGGCTAGAAGATACCTTAGAGATAATCAATTCCTAGATGCTTATGTTACACATGAGAAACCAGGTTGAGAGAAGCCATAGCTTGCCCAGGACCAAATAATTGCTAAATTTGTATGGTGGGATATTCTCCATTCCCATATATGAATGTAAGTAGAACAAGATAAAATATATAAATGGCCCAAATAATCTGGGACAGCTAGGTGACCCAGTGGATAGAGTGCCAGGCCTGAAGGTAGGAAGATATCTTCCTAAATTCAAATCCAGCCTCAGAGGCTTACTAATTGTGTGGCTCTGGGCAAGCCACTCGACCCTGTTGGCCTCAGTTTGCTCATCTGTAAAATGAACATGAGATGGAAAAAGGAAACTCCAAGTGAAGAGTGGTTCATGACTGAAACAACTGAACAGCAATGAGCTACAACAATGTACATAGAAAAAATAATGGAAATAGAGTTGGAAAATGATAATAATCAAGCATGACCCCAAAGAAGAGGTAGAAGAGGATCTCTCCCCTCCACTTCTCTGCAGAGTAAAGTTTAGGACTAAGAGTATGGAATACTGAATGTAATACCAAACTTTATTATTTTTTTTTGTACCCATTAGTAAATTTTGTTGAATTTTACTCCCCATCCCCACTTTGTTTAAAAACATAACTCTTGTTAAAAAAGATGTCTCAGGATGACTTGAAGAGGAAAGGATCCATGATAATTGTGGGCAATGTAAAAATATATATATAATTGTACAAATTCATTTTATTTTTTAAAATTTGTATCAATATTCATTAATGATATTAGTCTATTCTTTTCATATTTCTGGAAGCTAGGTGGTACAGTATATAGAGAGCAATCCAAAAAATCCTGAATTTAAATCCCACCTCAAACACTCACCAATATGTGTGATCCTAGACAAGTCACTTAATGTCTATTTGCCTCCGTTTCCTCAACTGTAAAATAGAGATAATCTTAGCACTTATCTTGTTGTGAAGATAAAATGAAATGATATTTGCAAAACCCTCTGCAAATACTTAAGCAACATATCACTGCTGTTGCCTTTTTTCTCTACCCTATCAGTCTTATTGTGGTAATTGAGATATTTGTCTCATATTAAGAATTTTGTAGGACATCTGTCTCAATTATTAAGAACAATTTTCATTCTTTGTGAATTCATTGTTCTAAATTTTTGCTTCAGTAATGTGGTTTTCAACTTTTTTTACCCCCTCCTTTTGAAAAATCCAATGAGTTAATGACATGGATTTCTTTTCGTCCTTTAAAAACAGCTTTTTGTATTATCAGCCCAATGATCATTTGTTTTCAATACTATTTATTTTTCCTTTGATTTTCAATATTTCTGCTTTGTTTTAGGGTTAGTCATTTCTTAATTTTTCTAGATTTTAATTACTATCCATAATACACTAGTTCCCTCTTTTTTTATTTGCTTTCAGAGAGCTATATCTTTTTAGAACTTTTAGCAGTATCTCATAAATGTTTATATATTTCCTCATTGTTATTCATTTTCACATTATTATTTATTGTTTCTATGATTTGCTTTTTGACCCATTTGGGATAGCATTACTTAGTCTCCATTTAAGTCTATATCTTTGGCTTGCATTTACTTTATTGATCACTTTTTTATTGAATTTTAGTCTATAAAGTATTTTAATATTAATAATTAATATTAATAATAATTCTATAATTATTTACCCTTTCTTTATGCTAACATATGATCAGATTTTATCAAGGTATGACATAATACTGAATTATGATAAAGAAAATATATTATTTAATATATCTATTTAAATATCACCATCACTCTAGTTGTTCTCACATTCCATTCAGATCTCTCTGTAATTTACTTCTTATTGATTTTTGTTAGATTTATTAAATTCTGAAAGCACGATGGTAAAATCGCCTATAATTATTGTCACACTATCAGGGTCTTTTTGCATTTCAATTAACTTTTCTTTTAAAATATGTAGATGTTATGTCATTTAGCACATAAATATATTTAACACTGACATTATTTCATTGAAGACAGAATGTTATAATGGTTAAAGTACTGGGCTTTGAATCAGGAAGACCTGAATTCAGATCTGTCCTCTGACTCTAGCTGTTGTGATATTGGTCAAGTCACCAAATCTGTGTGCCTTAATTTCCTACAATTTATCTACCAAGTCAGATAGCATGTATCCGAATTGACTCAGAAGTCCTAATACCAGAAGATTCCCATCTGAGAAGAGATAGAGAACTCCTAATCTGCATGTTTATCCTCCATGGTGCTTTTAAAATACTGTAGTTACCTTGATTTTGCTTCTCAATAGTATTTGTTTTACTGTTACCTTATCTGAAATCATGATTGTGATTTCTCTTTTTTGAATTTGTTTGAAGCATAATAAACTTAATTATACTCCATTTTAACTCTGGTTATGGCTTCATGTTTAAAGACCAGTTCTTTCATAGAGAAAATTTGTTGAAATTCTGTATTTTAATCCTTCCCATCTCTCTTTTTTAAGGGCATAATTCATTAACATTTATTGTTGTACTTGTTAAGACATCATTTCTCTCCTTCAAATCCTGCTACATTACTTTTCC
>NW_025383257.1:0-5569 GCF_016433145.1 Gracilinanus agilis | reverse complement strand
GGAAGGAAGGAAGGAAGGAAGGAAGGAAGGAAGGAAGGAGAGATGGAAGATAAAGGAATAGTAGGAAGGTTAATATGGCTACATGGAGGGGGTAGGATGGGGCCAGGTTGTGAAGAGCTTTAAATACCAAACAGGAGAATTTCCCTTTGATCCTAGGGGTAATAAGGAACCACTGGTGGTTATTGAGAAGGGGTAACATAGACCAGAAGTTTGGGGGAAATCATTTCGGGAGCTGTAAGGGGGATGAACTGGAGTGGGGAGAGGCTAGAGAGGCTAGACAGTAAGTGAGTCAGTCAATAGGCATCTTTTAAGTACTTCCTATGGGCTGGGCTCTGTGCTAAGTGCTAGAGATCCAAAAAAAGGGGTGGGGTGGGAAGTAAACAAAGTCCCTGCCCTCAAGGAACTTATATTCTAATGGTGGAAACAATGGCAGAACACATTCAGGATTTATTCAGTGTAGACTGCGGTTGTCATCCTTTGTTTTCCAGCGACGTCATGGGGTGATGTTTTGCCTGGGACTTGAACTGGATGGGGAGACAGAATCGGACCAAGTTGACCAATCATCCAAGTCCATTGACTAGACCCAAATCGGGATGACTGGCGCTGGCCCAGGATGCAGTGGGTGACCTGGGAGTCTTCCCCAGCACCTGTCTCAGCTGCCTTCCAGCAGACGTCTTCCCGGGCTTAGGCTAGGATGCCCCTAACTCACTGCTGGGTGGGAGGCCCCTTGGTGAAGCTCAGCCCGGTTCGGTCCATCTGCCAGGCCAGTTTTCCCAGGGTGTGGCCGCCACGGCCGCTGCCGCTCATGCTACAGTTTCTTGGAGCCACAGGTGAGAGCTGGTGGCTAGTGGACCCCAAAGGAGGATGAGCAGCCCTGAAAAGGACATGGCAAGGTCTCAGGCTGAGGTGGCCGCCCCACACACCCCACCTGAAAAGCAGTCAGGGAGCGGCTCTCAAGTCTAGCAGAGCTATAATGAAGGACTGGAGTAATGCAGGGGTTGTGGGTAGAGAGAAGGCAGATGGGAGAGATGTGATGGAGACAGATCTGGCACAACACGGCGACTGACTGGGTCTCTGGGGTGAGTGAGAACCTAGAGGTGAGGATGACAGGGAGGCTGTGAATTTGGGTAACGAGAAGGATGGAGGTGCTCCCAACAGAAATAGGGAAGTCAGGAAAAGGGGAGGAAAATGATGACTTTTTTTTTTTTTAAACATGTTGAGTTTAAGATGTATACTCTATATCTGGGGCAACTAGGGGGTGCCATGCATAGAGTGGAAGGCATGGAATCAGGGAGACTCATCTTCCTGAGTTCAAATCTGACCTCAGATACTTAGTAGCTGGGTGACCCTGGACAAGTCACTTCACGCTGCTCACCTCAGTTTCTTCAGCTGTAAAATAAACTGGAGAAGGAAATGGCAAACTACTTAAGGATAATTTCCAAGGAGACCCCACACTGGATCACAGAGTCAGACACGATTAAAAAACAAATCCAGTTCCAAAAGTAAGGCCAGAATATCTAGATAGGGGTCATCTGCATCCAGATAATAACTGAACCCAGAATCGATGAGATGACCAAAGGCAGATTACAGAGAGAAGAGAGAAGAAGGCTCAAGGTAGACTCCTTAAAGGACATCCACAGTTAATGGATTTGACCTAGCAAAAAGAGTCACCGGGAATTGAATCCAAGTCCACTAGGTTGTCTTGTCCAAGGGGGATGAGACCCTGTGCCAGGCTTCTTACCTCCTCTTCACTTCTCTATCCCTCACCATCGAGTTTCTGACCTCAACGCTCTTGAAACTGCTCTCTCCAAGGCTTTCAGGGTCCCTGTTGCTAAATGCAATGTCATTCTCTTTTTTAGCTTTTTTTTCCAGCTGTTTTTAGCTGTCCCGACTCTTCTACAAGTTTCACACACTGATGATCTCTTCTTTCCTCCCTTGAGTTCTGCTGTTGCTGCTACTCTTTCTTGGTTTTCCTCCTACCTATTTAATCAATCCTTCCTTCTCCATTTCCTTAGAGTCATCTCTGACTCACCCTTTCCCCTCCCATACCCCATCCCTACATACACCAATACTGAATCCCATGCGAAGTCTTGTTGATTTACTCCCTCGTCCTTCACCCTTCTCTCCATTCCCAGGGACCAGTGAGGCAAAAGGCCTGCTTCCCTCTGCCACAGTCTATGATCAGTACTGGGAGTTCAATTTCCTTTAGAAAGGGCATTGGGGGACAGCTGGGTAGCTCAGTGGATGGAGAACAAGGCCTAGAGACAGAGGTGCTGGGTTCCAATCTGACCTCAGACACCTCCCAGCTGTGTGACCCTGGGCAAGTCACTTGACCCCCATTGCCCACCCTTACCACTCTTCTGCCTTGGAACCAATACATAGTATTGATTCTAAGATGGAAGGTAAGAGTTTAAAAAAAAAAAAAGAAAAGAAAAGAAAAAAAGGGCATTGGGGGGCATGGAGGTAGCTCAGTAGCTCACTGGATAGAGAGCCAGGAGGACCTGGATTCAAATCTCACCTCAGACACTTCCTACCTGGGTGACCCCGAGTGAGGCACATGACCCCCTTTGCCTAGCCCTGGCCCTTCTGTCTTAGAGTTGCTACTAAGGCCGAAAGTAAGGATTTTAAATTTTTAAAATTTATTTGATTTTTTACAAACCCTCACCTTCTCAGGAGGCCATTGACAATAGTAACAGCAATATTGTTGAATGATCAATTGTGATAGACTTAGCTACTCCAGCGATCCAGGACAATTCTTTTTTTTAGCTCTTACCTTCTGTCTTAGAATTAATCCTGAATATTGGTTCCAAGGCAGAAGAGCAGTAAGGGCTACGCAATGGGGGTTCAGTTGGCATGGGCATTGTACCCCCAAATTAGAGAAGTGTTTCAAGCCAAACAATAGGCAGGAACATTCCAGTGCTCCCTTACATCCTTGTGATTACTAACCCAAAACAAAACTCTGGCTAAGACCCTGATAGGATTAACCTCCTTGGAATGTCCTTCAGGTTTTGAGATTGACCCAGAGATACACTTCCAGGCTGGGCCTTGATACCATCAGTTTGTATCTCAGACATCCATCTGTCTAGAAAAATATGAGGGTCACCCCCTATGTCTTCAGGCAAATCCTCCCCACCCCTGTGCCTCAGGGTATACCACTTGGAAGTCACATCTTCACTATTGTGAAGAGTTGATGTCCTCTAGGAGGCAGGGTTCAATTCTAGATATTTCCTAGCTGTGTGACCCTGGACAAATCACTTAACCCCATTGCCTGACCCTTACAGCTCTTCAGTGATCTTGGAACCAATACTTAGTATCGATTCTAAGACAGAAATAAGTCTTTTTTTTTTTTTTTAATAAAGATATTTTATTTTATTTTTTTTGCCAGCTATGCCGTCCGTCCTCCTGGCCAGATTCAACATCACCTCCTAAATTAATAAATTTCTCTTTTTATTTTTAAGCTAAGTTTTGGAGTCTTGCATCCTTGCAAAGGGTACTCTTCCTGAACCCCCCACAGCCAAGAAGGGTCTGAGGTCAAATTTGAACCCAGGACTTCCCATCTCTAGACCTGCCTCTCAATCTACTGAGCCACCCAGGTAATTCTGAAGGACTTGGGATAAAGAACACTCTCCACCTCCAGAGGAAGAACTGTGGGACTCAGATGCAGATTAAAGCATGCGATTTTTCATTTTAGTTTATTTAGGTTTTTATTTGGGGGTTTGGGTTTCTCTTACAGAAATTAACAATATGGAGATATATATGGATTATATATGATAATTATGAATGACCCTGATTGAATGGTTTGCCAGCTCTAGGGGGGAGGAGGGAAGGGAGAGAGGGAGATAACTTGGATCATATAACTTTGGAAAACTTATATGAAAATTTGTTATTATATGTAACTAGTACAATAAAATATCTTTATAATAATAATAAAAAAGACCCTTATTTCTGTCTTAGAATCAATATTAAGTATTGGTTCCAAGATCACTGAGGAGCAGTAAGGGTCAGGCAATGGGGTTAAGTGATTTGTCCAGGGTCACACAGCTAGGAAGTATCTAGAATTGAACGCAGGATCTCCCCTCTCTAGTCCTGGCTTTCCATCCACTGGGCCACCCATCTGTCCTGATGGACAGAATTAAAGACTGCAGAGAGGTCAAGAAGAACAAGAGTGGAGAAAAGGCCATTGGATTTGGCAATGAGGAGGATCCTCAGGAACTCTAGCAAGAGAGTCGCTTCAGTTGAACGATGAGGTCAGAAGCCAGAATGGTGGCCACACTGATTGGGGATGGCTCTCTTAAGAAGTTTGGTTAGCAAGAAGAGCCATTTGGGATGCTGGCTAGCTAGGATGGGGAAATTCAGGGAGAGTGTTTGAGGGTGGAGAAGGCTGTGTCTAAGCAGCAAGGAAGGGAGAACCTGAAGATGATGGAGACAGTGGTTGGCACCCAATTAGCAGATAGTGGGATTTGAGCCACCTTCCTCTCTCTCTCCCTGGAGTCAATGCTCTTTACATGGTCCCAAGCTGTCTCCAAGAGCTACAGAAAGCAAAAGCTGTTAGAATCATCTTTTCTTCATGTCTAACCCAGCTCTGTCCTGCTGAGGCCCAGGTCCGGTGGCTCCTGGATCAGACTTATTCTGGCTGTGAGCTGGGCCAGAAAGCAGGGAGCCAGGCCCTTTGAGGGGCCTGGGGGAAGGGTCTTGGCTACCGGATAATAACTGGACAGACAACGATGGCTCCTGGAGTAATTTCCTTAGGACAGCCTTGGGAAGGATGGGAAGGATGAGGCTCAGAGGTTCACAGCTAGGAGAGATGTTAGACACCATTCGGTCCAACTCTCTCCTTGAGTAGAAGAAGAAAAAGCTATCCATTCCGGTAAAGAAAATGGCACCACATAACGCAACTGGCACAGGTGGTGAGATTCAACCCCAAGGCCCCTTGATTGCAATTCCCCCAAGCTCTTTCCCTAGTATTGTGCTGCCTCAGTCACACTCATCTTCCAGAGAAGGGGGAAAGCACTGGCTAGAGATCACCCAGAAAGTTAATCCATAATAGTGAAGTAACCTTAAGAAAGGGTACAGGGCCAAGGATGGCACGGATCCCGCATCGGTGAGAGAGAACAAGGAATAGAATCCAGGACTCCTGACTGTCGAACAGCTTTGTATTTCTCCCAGAGTCCCTGCTCCCAGTAGGGGATTAATAATTGTCTTGTTCTTGGGGCTTTTAACATCTCCCAGGAAGACTAAAGTCAAAAACCGCCAGGGAATAGGGAATTGCAGGGAGGGCAGGGGGGTGTACCGGGGTTGGCTCATCTTGGGAGCTAGTCTTTCCAGCCTGCCTTCGGGGGACGGGTGGGCAGGGCAGATGCGGGGCAGGGTCAGCAAGAGCTAGGGCAGGTGACCGAGACAGGAGCCAGGCACAGAGCACGCCCTTCCTCCCTCTCCCCTCCCTAATCCGTCCCCCCAATCCATCCTGGCCCAACCCTGACTCTGGGGAGCAGTAATTATCCAGAGAAGGAGGAAGTACTGGCCTTAGCCCTGGGAAACAGGCCCCTGGTGGGACTGACCATCTCTGGGC
>NW_025383256.1:0-12884 GCF_016433145.1 Gracilinanus agilis | reverse complement strand
CTCTCTCTCTCTCTCTCTCTCTCTCTCTCTTCCTCTCTCTCTCTTCCTCTCTCTCTCTCCAAGGATGCCCAACCACAGGAAGTCCTTTCACACCGGTGAGTGGGCAGATTTTTCCACTGGGCATTGCCCCCTGCTCCAAGGGCTGCTGCCCAAATCCCAAATGCCCTTTATAGGCATTGTGCTAAATCCGAAGGCTACTCAGAGGGGTTGCCTGCCCTCAGTGAGCTTACATTCTAACAGAAGAGGCCAACATGTCAATAACTATGTACACAGCAGCATTCTACACGGAGCAGAAGGTCCAACATTGGAGTCCCCAAGGGAAGGGGGAAAGGGAAAGGGATCCGCACCCAGGGCTCAGAGTTAGAAGGAGAGACTAAAAGAGAAAGAGAAGTCCTTGGACTTTGACAGGCAGCAGGGCAATAGAGACCTAGATAGTCCTCATGGATCCAGCAAAGGCCGGGACTACAGAATGGGGAGGGGCCATTAAGGGAGGATGTGAGCAGCCTCCTCGGACACAGCCCTATCTTCCAGGGCCCCTGGAGGCCCACATACCTGGGCAGTTGGTGCCCTCAGCGTCCAGGGCAGGTGTCTCGCCATCCGAGCAGCAGCCCAGTGGCAAGTTGTAGCAGGAAGCCCTCTCAATGGCAGCAGTAGGGGCAGCCACACCCCCTTCTTCCAAAAGCTCCATCCCTGGAAGCAGACATGATTTAGGGGGAACAGAGCTGAGTGGGCAACCCTAGCACAGGGCTGGAGAACCCTTAAGGGGCACCAAGGTTGGGGCCATGGCCCTCCCTCATCCTGAGGGCAAGTTCTGAGTTCTCCAATCCCTGGAGACAGGGCCACATCTTCCCCATGAGACCAGCTGAGACTCCCTCTCAAATTGGGGGGTTTAACGGGAGGAGGGACCATGCTTTCTCTTTCCATTAACTTCAACCTGTTAATTCTTTCCTTCATTCATCCAACAACCACTTTGAAGGGCCTACTATGCCCTCGGGCACTGAGCTAGACCAATAAAACATGGAACTATTCAGAGCTTCTACTGTCCTCGGGAAGAAATAGCAACATACACGAAGGAAATACAAAATCCCAGGGTGAGTCTGAGGTCCCTGAAGCTCTCACCTGCTGATCCTGCCCCACTGGCCTCCAGATCACCACTGAGCTCCTCATCCCCACTGTTGTCATCAGCACTGCCCGACTCAGAGTAGGCCAGAGTGGGGATGGCAGCGGGGACGACCGGGGCCGTCAGGATAGGTCGCACCGTGCTTCTGTGAACCCCGGCCGTGGTCCACGTTGGCGTGGAAGGCCACATGGTTGTCCTGTGGAGACCTGGAGTGGTTCGGACAGGAATAGCAGGTCGTGCTGTGGTCCGGTGGACACCTGCTGTAGTCCAGGCAGGCACGGAAGGCCGAGTAGTGGGGCGGCTGCGATGGGTGGAATGGGCGCTCCGTCCCTGCCAGATGGTCCCCAGTTCTGTGGTCACTGTGGTCTCTGGGGCCTGGCTAGTGAACTTCAGGAGTGAGGGTAGGACAGTTTCTGAAGCTGCCATAGATGGAGCAGTGGGAGGATGGGCAGAGGGGCTCCCGTGGGTGCTGGGCTCTGAAGAGAGAAAAGGAGAGGTTTCTATGAGGTAGCTTCCAGAGGAAGGAGGCCATGAGCAGGGCCTCAAGCACAGGTGAAGATGGGCCAGAGAGCTAGAACCAAAGACTAAGAAAAGAAGGCAGTGCTTTTGACCTTTTAGGAGACAAAGGGGATCAGACCCACTCCACCCATTTCTCCTGAAACCAGAAGGAGAAACAAGGAAGGGCCTCGGGAGGTTCTGGATTCTGAGCATATGTCAGGAAGGTCACTGGGGTCTTTTCTTCAGGGTCATATTTACACCAGCCTCTCCTGGTCTAGGAGAGCCCTTAGCCTGAGGCAGGGGATAGAGAGATCATCCCTTAGGGGCCCCCTCACCGTGGCACTGCCCAAAATGCCGCACAGTAATAGTCCGGCCCTGGCGGCAGGCGATAGTCCTCAGCTGACACGGGTCTCCATAGGTCACCCCATCTGAGCCACAGACCTGGGGAGTTCAGAAGAAAAGACTCATGCAAGAGGGCAGCCAGAGAAGATAGATGAGAGGAAGGCAGGGAGAAGGCAAAGGGAGGTGGCAGTGAAGTAAGTTCAGCCACAGAGGGGCAGCTACCCCAACCTGTGACAGTCAGAATGGAAGGATACATGCAGGGACCTGCCACCTCCAAACCCCAAGCTCTTCCCTCCCACATGTGCCCAGCCCTGGTGCCTACCTTCAACCTAAGCAACACCCTCACTAACCTTGATCATGTTGTCCTCTGGACACACGGGTGCTGGGCACTCACAGTGGGCAGAGCCACCCGTCTCCACACAGGATGCCCCAAACTCACAGCTCAGCTCGGCACATGACTTGGGAGCCAAGGGGTCTAGGAGCAAAGACATCATGAGCTTCCAGCTCTCTGCCTATTCTCTGGGCAGGCAGAAAGAGGAATAAATACAGAATCACAGTGAAGATAGCTAGGTGGCTCAATGGATGGAGAGTCAAGCTTAAAGACAAGAGGTCCTGGGTTCAAATTTGGCCTCAGACACTTCCTAGCTGGGTGACCCTGGGTGAGTCACTTAACCCCCTTTGCCTAGCCCTTGCTGCTCTTTTGCCTTGGAACCAATCCACAGTAATGTTTTTAAGATAGAAGGTAAGGATTTTTTTTTTTTTAATTTTAAACCCTTTACTTCTGTGTATTGACTTATAGGTGGAAGATTGGTAAGGGTAGGCAATGGGGGTCAAGTGACTTGCCCAGGGTCACACAGCTGGGAAGTGTCTGAAGCCGGATTTGAACCTAGGACCTCCTGTCTGTAGGCCTGGCTCTCAATCCACTGAGCTACCCAGCTGCCCCCGAGGATTTTTAAAAAAATACAGAATCACAGAACTTGAGAACAGGATGGGACCTTGGAGGCCATCCATCTTGTTCAGGTCACATAAGAAAAAGAATCCCAACTATAATCCTCAACAAGGGACCATCCAATCTTTGTTTGAAGATCCCCAGGGACAGGGAGCTCACTACCTCCCAAGACAGCTCACTCCACTTCCTTGATAGGAAACCTTTCCTGACAATCCTCATTTGGTCTCCTGGTAATATCTAGCGGCTACCCTTCGGCTATTTCCTGGCATCACAGACTCCGAGATAGAAGGGCCCTTGGTCAGAAGTCACTTCAATGTCCAATCCCCTCATTCCATTGATGAGAAAACAAACAGAAATGAAATGACTTGCCCAAGGTCACGTGAGAAATAATTGTCAGAGAGACAGGTTTTGAACCCAAATCCTCTGACTTGTGAAAGAGCTTTTTCCATAGTCTTCTCTCCTCCAATCCTCATGGAATAAAGGTCCTTCGTTTTCCAGACTACCTTCCTCTGGACATACTCCAGCTCATCATAACTAGAATTCTTGAATCCTGGCTCTCTACCTGGGACTGGGCACCCTCCTCATTCCTAAAATGATGCCTCTCTTAAAAGGCAGCATCTCACGAGGTTTTTTTTTCTGTTTTAAACTCTCACCTTCTTTCTTAGAATCAATACTGTGTATTGGTTCCAAGGCAGAAGAGCAGGGCTCTTATAAAAACTCTGTCTACATATTTATTTATTTATTTGTTTGTTTATTTGTTTATTTGTTTGTTTGTTTGTTTGTTTATTTATTTATTTGCTTAAACTCTTAGGTTCCATCTTAGAATGAATACAAATATGGGCTGCAAGGTAGAAGAGCAGTAAAGAGTAGGCAATAGGGGTTAAGTGACTTGCCCAGGGTCACCCGGTTAGGAAGTATCTAAGGTCAGGTCCTCCTGTCTTCAGGTCTGGCTCTCTATCCACTGAGCCACCTAGCTCCTCTCTTGGTAGTTTTTTTGGTTTCCTCATCCCACAGATGACTCATAGTAAACTTGTAGTCCATTGAAACCCCTAGATCTTCTTCTCTACCCATGTTAGTCCCAACTTGTACTTAGGAAGATTTATTTTGGGGGCTTGACCTTCGTTTCTGATGACTTTCACTTTATGGGATTCAAATCCAAAGCTCTAGGCCGCCAAAAATCTCTTTAGGTCTCGACTGTCATCCTAGCTTTGTGCAATCTGAAAATTCAAGAAGCACGCCATCCATGCCTTTATCCAAGTCCCTGATAGCCACGCTGGCCAGGCCAGATCCCTGAAGCACCCCACTGGAGACCTCTTTCCACGCTGATCCCCAACCATTCCTGACAGCTCTTTGATGCTGGCCATTCCCCTCCTCACCCATCCAATGGTACTATTTTCTGGTCCATATCTCCCCATTATTTTCACAAAAAAGGGTTGAAAGACCACCAAAAGTTTGGTCAAAATCTAATCAGGTATATTTACGTGGTTTCACTGACTTCTCCCAGTTTCCTAACCTCAGCACAAAAGGAAATGGCCTGGTGGGTGCTGCTCCTGTTGAGTGATCACTGCTTCCTTTTCTAAAAGTCCATGTACCATCCCTTTAATGATAATGCCTTTGAGGACTTTGCCATGAAAGTGCAGTATCAAACTCCCTGGACTTTCTTCTCACATTTCTAGCATGCTTTAAGATATTTTAAACCTTTACTTTCTGTCTTATAGTCAATAGTAAGTATTCATTCCAAGACAGAAGAGAGGTAAGTGACTGGTCTAGGGTCACATAGCCAGGAAAGGTCTGAATCCAGATTTGAAAGCAGGACCTCCTGTCTCCAGGTCTGGTCCCCTATCCCCTGAGCCATCTAGTTGCCCATGCCTTAAGATCTACAAAGAGTTTTCCTTTGTCCATTCACTCTATTGGTCCCTTTCATCTAGGCAGCTGAGAGGCAACAAGGCAGAGTGGAAAGCATGTTGGGCTTGGAATAGGGAGAATCCCAAATTCTGCCTGATTCTCAAAAACTAGGAGATAATACACAAAAAAATGTAGAGCATAGGTCTAGAGGGCAGCGAGGCGAAGTGAATAGGGCCCAGAGTTAAGAAGATCTCAGTTCAGATTTTGCCTTGGATACTATCTGTGTGACTCTGGGCAGGTCATTTAACCTCTGCCTGCCTCAGTTTCCTCACCTGTAAAATGGCAATAATAATAGCACCTGTGTGGGGAGGCTCAAATGAGATAACCATTGTAAAAGTGGTTTTACAGTGCCTGGCACATAATAGGCGCTACACAGAAGTTATTATTGTTGCTGTTGTCATAGGGCTAGCTGGAAGGGATCTCAAAGGTCACAGTTGTTATCCAGCTCCTTTATTCTGAAGACTAAACTGCATCTCGGAGAAGTTTTAGATCTGCCTAAGGTCGGGCAGGCAATAGAAGTTCCCTGAGAACAGAGGTCACCTTGTTTTTGTCCTAGCCATGCCTGGAAAACAGTAGGCACTTAATAAATGCACATTCTGTGCAATGAATGTGGCCGTTGGCAAGTAGCTTCACTTCCCCCTCAGGTCACCATGCCTTCTGCCGCTTCGCCGTGTCTCTCCTTGTCTCTCCTCCCATCCCAGCCCGCTCAGGGCCAGTGGGCTCGGCCCTCACCGTTCTCACAGCCTGAGGGGCCCAGGATGCTGCCCGGTGGGCACTGGCTGCACTTCATCCCCGTAATGCCCTCCTTGCAGGAGCACAGGCCGGTCATCTGCTCACAGTCGTCTCGTACGGCGCCTCCAGGGTCACAGTTACAGGCTGGAAAGGGGGAGGTGGAGGCATGAGCGTCGGGTGGACACTGGGGACCCCTGGTGGCAGCCAGGCCCAGGGAGGGGCGCAGACCGCCCCAGACCTCGTAGGACCTTAGCTCGGCCCTCCTGCCCACCCCCCAAAGTCCTTTATAATTAATCCTATTTCCTGGGCTTTCCATGAACCACATGCAGGCGGGGGGTGCAGGGAACCCCCCATTAATCATCCAAAAGGCTTTTCGATGGCAACCCCTGCCGTATGGGCTGTTGTTTTGTTTCGATGTTGCACCGAGTTCAATTCCAGCCGGCTCAGGTTGGTGTTGACGCCTGGCCCGGACTTTGTCTTGGGTCCAGGAGAAGGCAGAAAAGGATAAGTGAGAGCTGACTGAGCGTGGAGTCGAGGGGGGTGTGCCCGCTCGTGTGCAAGGCTGGGTTGAGGTGAGCCACCCACCCTCTGCCCCTTCTGAAGGCCTAACCAGCACCCTGCCTGGGACCCCTCTGAGTCCCCGACATCCAGGACGCCTATGGGGAGGGAGGGAGGGATTTGGTCCAGACGAACAGGCTCGCCCCTGTGTCCGGCACCGGGGAGAGGGGGATTTAGGGATGGACAGCCAGCCGGATCCTGGTCCTTGGTCTAGGCCGCCAACCCTCGGACACTCACGGGTGCAGCCGCTCCGGCTGTCCGTCACGATGCCGCGGAAGTTCCAGAAGCCGGGCTCGCACCGGTCACACTTGAGGCCCCCCACACCGGGGCGGCAGGAACACTGGCCTGAGGTGGGGTCACAGCCTCCCCCGTACGAGCCGTAAGGGTTGCACTGACAGGTGCCTGCGACACAGAGCCAGAAGTCACCCCGCGCCCCCCCACAGACGCTCCCGTCAGCCCGTTCGTTCCTGGGTCTTCTGTGGGCCCTCTGTGGTCAGCCTGGGCACTCTGGGGCTCCCCACAGCCACCCCGAGCCCTGGTCAGCTCTGCTGGGGACTTCAGGAGGAATTAAGGGACCAAAGCACTGAACTGGGACTCCGCGAGCCCTTTGCCCCTCCAGTGTCTTAGCTTCTCTGTAAACAGGAACGCTACGGTCCTTCCCCACCCCAAAAGCCCTGGACCAGGGAGAGAGCGCCCCACCCCCACGCACTCACTTGGACAGCCGGCCAGGCCCACCCCCTGCGCCCGGGTGACGTTGTCCAGACAGCAGCCGTAGGGGGTCTGGGAGCAGTGCAGCACCGGTGGCGGCGGGACCATCGTCGGGGTGGCTGAGACAGTGAGAAGGAACGACGGACGAGCCTGAGCTCGACAAGGCTCGACGCGGGCAATGGCTAAGCCTCCCAGACGCCCCCACCCAGTGCCGCCCCCCGGCCCTGCTCCCCTACCTCGGCAGGCACCCTGCGCCGTGACGTACAGGTCCCGCTGACTCTCGCACCTCGCCTTTTTCAGCTCACACTCGTTCCCGTAGGTGATGCCGTCAGATCCACACACCTGGGGGCGGGGGGACAGGGAAGGCGGCAGTGAGGCTGGGGGCTGGCAAAGGGCCCTTCCTTCCCTCTCCTCCCCGGCAGGCCAGGCTGGGGGCTCCTGCTCTCATGCCAGGGTAGGCTCTCACCGGGCTGCGCAGCACGGTCTGGCAGCTGAAGTCACAGATACACCAATTGTCCTCGGAGTCCTCGTCCCACACGCCTCCCCACCAGCGGCATCGCTCCCGCTCACAGTCTCCATCCTCGCCTGAGCCCGAGCCGCCGGAGCCACATTCTGCGTCGGAGGGGACGAGAGAACACTGAGAAGCCCAGAGCCTGGTCCTTCCGTCCCTGGGGCTCCCCGCTGCTCCCCTCCCCAGGCTGAGCAGGAGACCGATGGCAGTTCGGGGACTCCTAGCTCTGGGGAGGCCACCAGGAAAGTAAACTCAGACAAGACGATTGGAGGTGGGGGGAATAGACTTCACTCTGCCTCCCTACCCCTACCCTGAGCTGGGGCGGGGGGGGGGAACCATAGAAGGGACAAGAAGCCCCCTCCCCAGAAGGAGGTCCACCCAGCCCTAGGTCCATCAACATCATCAGGTCCCTCTGGGAGAGGACTGTAAGCCTAGGATGAACCCAGAAGTCTGGGTGCCTGGGGGCAGCTGGGTAGCTCAGTGGATTGAGAGCCAGGCCTAGAGACGGGAGGTCCTGGGTTCAAATCCGGCTTCAGACACTTCCCAGCTGTGTGACCCTGGGCAAGTCACTTGACCTCCATTGCCTACCCTTACCATTCTTCTGCCTTGGAGCCAATACACAGAAGTTAAGGGTTTAAAAAAAAAAAAAAGAAGAAGAAGTCTGGGTGCCTGGAGCCAACAGCGTCAAACACAGACACAAGAGGGCTCTCCATACTTGGGGCAGAATTTTGTTTTGTTTTCCTTTTATGGGGGGGGGGGGAGAGAATGTGTGAGAGAGAGAGAGAGAGAGAGAGAGAGTGTAAATGCTTGTTAAAGAGGAAAAAAAAGAAATAGCTAAGAATATGAAGAATTTAGAAAAGCACCGGAAGATTTCCATGAAATGATATATAATATTCTATATTGTATAAAATATAAAATAAAAGAGAGTGATAAAAAAAATTTATAACTAAAATATTCATGCCACTGACCTCGAGATTATATTGCCAGAAATATATTCTGCAAAAGTTACTGATAAGAGAATAAAATATTTGTGGCAGAATTTTTTAAACAATTTTTTTTTGGCTAGCAAAGAACTGGAAACAAAGAAGATGCCCATTGACTGGTGAATGCCAAATCAACCTGGGTTCCATGAGGGTGACAGAACATGACTGTGCTGTAAGAAATGATGACTACAGAGGCAGTTATGTAACACAATGGATAGAGAACCAGACCTGAAGTTGGAAGGACCTGAGTTCGAATCTAGCCTCAGGCAGTTCCTAGCCATGTGACCCTGAGCAAGTCACTTAACCCCCATTGCCTAGCCCTTACTGCTTTTCTACCTTAGAAACAATACTCAGACAGAAGGTAAGGGTTTATTTAAAAAAAAAAAAAAAAAAGCAAAGATGACTACAGAGAATCCTAGAAAGTCTCATATGAACAGATGCAGGGAGAAATAAGCAGAGCCAAGAAAACAACATGTAAACAGAAAGGACCGCCAGACCTGTACAGTAAAAGCTGGGAAATTAGAAAAAAATAGTTTGGCCCCAAAGAAGGGAGTAGAGATCGGGGTCTGCAGGTACGGAGCATTCAATCTGTTGATTTGTTTTGTTGAATTTTTATAAATTCCTTATTATAAGGGGCTAGAAGATGAGACTCGCTGAGAAAAAGGAAGGGAAGAACTGGGTGAAATGTAAGTGAAAAATAAAAATAAAATCAAAGATAAAAACATAGTTTTAAGAAATAAATAATGAAAACCAATTCAATTGGAGGGAGGGAGGAACAGTGGCTTCTCTTCTATTGAAAAAGCATATATTAAGTCAAGTCAATAAGCATTTATTAAACACCTGCTTAATAATGCCAGTCATTAAAACTAGCTTTAGTTACTAAATTAATTATAGGCCAATTAACTGCCAAACATAATAATGCCAGTAATTAAAATTAATTCAGTTGGGGGAGGAGCAGCTTCTCTCCTACTGAAGAAGCATCTATCAAGTTAAGTCAGCGCCTCCCGTGTGCCAGGCACTGTGCTATCCCCAGAGGGCGGGCACAGAAAGGCTAAAAATGACCCTTTGCCCCCCGAAGCCCCCGGAAGCCCAGAGAGTCCGGGGAAGTCCTACCGTCCTCGCAGGGCCCCGGCCGGGCCTCTTCGATGGTCTTCTGCTGCTGGCAGGAGGCCTCCCGGAGCTCGCAGCTGCTGCCGTAGGTGACGCCGTCGCTGCCGCAGACCGGGCCGGGGGGCGGACGCTCGCAGCGAGGGCACACGCACTGCCCGTCGGAGCACACGGCCCCGAAGGCGCACACCGCGTCCCCGCACGTCTCTGTGGCAGCGGCGAGGGGGAAGGGGGCGTCAGCCAGCGTGGCCGTCCCTCAGACCCCTCCGGCCCGCCGATGGCCTTCTCGGGCCGCGGGCGCACATCTGAGCCCCCTCCTCCGGCTCCTCTCACCCCTGGGGCCGCCCCAGCACCCTGCTCCGGCCCTTGGAAGCTCGCGGTCCTCGGGAGCCCCCAGACCCTTTCCCGAAAGAATGGCGGCTCCTTAGCTCGGACTGGAGCGGGTCCCCGAGGAGAGAGAGAGCCGGCGGGGCCGGACACTTACTGCAATGTCCGGGGGACGCCACGCTGAGATGGATCTGGCGGGTGCAGGCGTGCACGTGCAGCTCACACTCGCTGCCGTACGTGTTCCCATCGGAGCCGCACACGGGCTGGGCCGAGGACACGCACTCCGTGGGGCACACGCAGCGGCCCGTCTCCGCCTCGCACAGGGCCCCAAACTGGCACTTTCCGCAGAGGCCTGGGGGAGCGGGAGAGGCAGCGGTCACAGCGCCGTGCGGCCCCGGATCTCCCAGCGATGGCCTTAGGGGTCCCTGGGGCTCCCATCGGCCCCTCGCTTGTCTGGGGGGTCCCCCATTCACTAGCCACAGGCTCCCGGGATCACGGACCACGAAGGGCTCCTGCTTGCTTTCCTTAGACTTGCCACTGACCACAGAACCTCCCAGATGCTTCCAGGCCTGCTGACCACATCATCCCCTAGCCACCCCCCTGAGGCCTCAGAATCCCTGGCCACAGGGCCCCCCAGGCTCTCTGCTGGGACCCCTAGAATCATTAACCAAAGGACCCTCCCAGTCATTTCCTTTGGGGACCACAGGGCCCCCCAATCCCTCCCCTGGAGTCACTGACCACACGGCCCCTTGCGGGTGACCAGGATCTCCTTCTTGAGGACACAGGCCGTGGCCTCCAGCTCACAGGGGCTTCCATAGGTGACACCGTCGTTGCCACACACGGGGTCGTAGAGGCCGGCACAGACCTGCTGGCACTCACACACGGCCTCCCAGTTCCTCACCACACAAGTGGCCCCGAAAGGACACTGGACACCCAGGCAGGGGCTGGGGGTACCCTGATCTGTGAGAAGAAGGCAGAGGGAGGGTGTCGGAACCATAGCAGGGGCGTCAGAGAGGCAATGCGGGTGGGGAGCCTAGCTTTGACAAGGGAGAGGAGTTAAGGAGGGGGAGGTGGGTCCCAGAAACCAAGAGGCCCCCCCCACCCCAGAATACCCAGCAGAAAAAAAACAGCCACATTTGCCATAACTTTCAACAGCAAAAAAGAAACAAGGCACAGGGCCAAGAACCCAAAGACCATCTGTTGTTCTTGACTTTGAGATATTCTAGGCCTTTTCCTAGCTTTCCCACAGACACCTCGGGCCCCAAGTGGGGGCCTCGGGGACCTCTGGGGCCAGTGTCCAATTTAGCGCCATTTCTGGGCTGATTATGATGCTCCATCTCCTGCCTGGAGTTCACAGCGCCGGGCTAGGGCTGCAGGGGGAGCAGGCCTGGACTCCCGTGTGAGCTGTGTGATGCCCTTCAGAGAATAGAGCCCTGATTATCCAGGGATCTTGGGCCTGGAGGGCTGGGGAGAGGGGCACCCCTAGAGGTTACCCCGGGTACCTCGGAAGGCACTCGAGAGGCCAGCTACTCCAGCTCCCTCATTTTACAGGGGATGAAACTGAGGTCCTGTCACGGAAATGGATTGGCTCAGGGTGAGGTGGGATTTGAAAGTGGCATTGCAATACCCCTTGGGCTCTCCTGCCATCAGGCCGGACGGGGGCTGTCCCAAGAGCCTGGCTGGAGGGAGAGGACAAGAGAGAAGGGAGAGGAAAGCAGGGAGGAGGGGGAGCCAGAACACGCAGGAGTCAGCAGAGACTGACAGACACCAAAACACGGGACAAACACGAAGGACACAGGACATAAAGGGGAGCCTCATCTCCCAGGAAGGGGCCCCAGTGGCCTGGAGACCAATACCCTCCTTCCACAAGCCTGTCATTGCTCAGAGTCCTCCTCATTCCAGGTTCCTTACTAGAATCCAGCCCCCTGGCTCTCTGGGGAGGAGCCCCGGGGTTCTCAGGACCCCCAGAGCGGTCCATCCCTGGGAGAAGGAGGGATATGGAGGCTCCCCTACTCTGTCTAGGTTCTCTCAAAACTTGGACATCGGACTCGCCCTGGGGCTTGTACCCCAAAAACAAGGGGCTGGGAGTCGGGGGGTGGCTCCAAACCACACGATTACAGGAGTCAGAGCTGGAAAGAACCTGAAAGGCTCATCAAGTCCAGGATCCTTCCAACCCAGGACTCCTGACTAAGCCCAGGGCATCTGGACTACGGCAGGCTCTCTCTCAACCAGACCTGGAGTAAAGGACATGCAAGAGATTTGGGAAAAGGGGAAGTGGGGGATGCACTGGCCAACGTCCTTCCGCTAAAGAAGCAGGGCACAGGGACAGGTCTACCCCTTCCCACCCCGAAGCCCCAGAAAAGCCGACCTCTGGCTGCCGGTGCTCCCGGTGGGGTGGGGTGGGATCCCCGGGGCGGCTCAGGCGCCTCCGTCCTCCCAACAGGCAGGGCTGGAAAATACAAGACACAGAGCAAAGAGGAAAGGGACCGAGAAGAAAAGCAGCAGAGACAGAAGAGCACATCCCGGAAGGGCGGACAGATGGACGGACAGACGGATAGATGGACGGACGGACGAGCACAGGGAGGGAACCCTCATACCTGTCTGAGGGAAGTTAACTTGCAGTGCCCTCCCTCTCTCACCCAAAGGGAGTAGTGGCCCTTCCCATCCTCAGAACACATCTGGCCCCCCCTTCTCGGGCCCCAGGACCCCTCTAAACTCCATTCCAAAGACACTTGAAGGATCCTCCAATCTCCAGCCTATGCTGTGTTCCTGGATATAAGGAGGAGTGGAGGTGGAGAGAAAGAGAGACAGAGACAGAGTCAGAGACAGAGAGAGGCACAGAGAGATAGAGAGACAGAGACAGAGAGAGACAGAGAGAGAGAAACAAAGAAGGAGAGAGACAGAGAGAGAGTCAGAGACACAGAGTGAAATAGAAAGGTACACAGAGAGAGACAGAGAGGAGAGGGAGGGAGAGACAGAGACAGAGAAACAGAGAGAGACAAAGCAAAATAGAAAGACACAGAGAGAGACAGATAGAGACAGAGACAGACACTGAGTGAAATAGAAAGACAGAGAAATGAGAGGGAGAGAGACAGACAGAGAGAGACAGACAGACAGACAGAGACAGAGAGAGAGAGAGAGACA
>NW_025383255.1:0-4654 GCF_016433145.1 Gracilinanus agilis | reverse complement strand
CTTCCTTCCTTCCTTCCTTCCTTCCTTCCTTCCTTTTTCTCTCTTCCATTCTTTTTTCATTGTAATACAGAAGCTTTGGTTTAGTTTAGAAATTAGTAAAAGAGTTCCTTGGATTAAAATGTTGCTGACAACTGAGATATTTTCCAGCAAGGCCTATGAATAAGGATGCCCCTTAAAACTTTCACAAGGAAAGAAGACATTGGTGCCAGGGAATTTATCCTAGTACTTACTACCTTGCAGTCATGACTGGCTTTGCTCCACTCTGGTTGCTAGCTGAAATATTTGAACTGGGTATAGGGAGTGGGATTCTAGGTAGAAAGTCATGAGTTAGAGCCCAAAATTACACTCATCATCTTCCTTTTTAATTTCCTTATATCTGCCAGTAGCATCACCTTTCTCCTAGTCAGGAGACTAGAACAGTCTCACATGTCAGAAGATAGCTAAGAACCTGTTGATGGTGAGACTTATTTTCTCATCCAAAAACTGGATTTCTTGACTTGAAAGTTCCTGTTAAACAAATTTTTGAGACTACAAGCAAACTTCGAAAGGGAATTGGACTTAGAATCAGAAAACCTAGTGAGAACTGCTGTGCTGTTTACTAATACTTACAAGCTGTATAATCTAAGAAAAATCACTTAATCTTTTTAAATATTAGCTTCTTAGCAAATTATCTGTAAAACAGGAATCAAATACATATATAACTTTTCTCAGAAGGTTGTTGTCAAGATGAAAAAGAGATAAAGGCCAAGAAGTGTTGAAGTGGGATACTTCATAACATGAGTCCAGAAACCCAGAAATTCAATAATTGGAACCATTATTTATTGATTAAAAAAAAGAAAAGGAAAAAAAAGAAATCTAGCTGGGACAGCCTTCCCTAGTGGAAGCTGTATCAGATTATCATGACAAGGCACCTTATATAGGATACAAGATGCAAGATTATTCCCTTTCACACCCAGGTTCTTATTTGTCAAGACAAAACTCATCACAAAACATCAATAGTGATAAGTGGGTGACATTTATGATATTTACTCTTCACATATACCTAAACACTCAACCTTAGTTAGCTATATGTTTACCCTACATTCTATCCTGACCTATTTGTTTGTACCTAAACACTCATCCCCAGCTAACTATGAGTGTTTTACCTTGTATTCCTGACCCATTTGTTTGTACTAGTGTCCTTTTGATATCTGTAGGGGGAATTTAGGACTCTGACCCTTCTCTTGCCTAGGTTGTTTGCCCACCTGGAGAGCTTAGGTCAGTTTCTTAAATAATGTAAGAATGGATTAATCTACTTCGATTCTACTTTATTCTTTAACCTATTTAGTCTACTTCAGTGTTTTGTAATAAAGGGTGACATAACATTCCCTCTATTTCATGGGGCTGTTGTGAGGAAACTGCTTTGTAAAGGATAAAGAACTATGTAAAATGAATTATTGTCAACATCATTTTTGACTCCTTCTCCCTGTCCTGCATAGTCAGTTCCTAAGCTTGTCCAGTTTGTTTTTGAAGTTTCTCTCAGATCTATTCTTTCTTTATTGTCTATATTATTATCATTATTATATTTCTTTATTATTCCTGCTCCCACTTTTCAGGTTCAAGTCCTGTTATCTGAATGGTTCTTTTCAACAAATATGTATTAATCATATATTGTTTATTATATAGAATGTACTGTCCTGTTCATGGGGGATACAGAAAGTCTAACTAATAGGACTGTTTCCCATGAGACTTTGGGTCTCAAAGACAGGCTTATTGGAGTTTTTAGTACTGAAGGGTTAAATGATTTGGAAATAAAGGTCAAGGATACCTGCATTAGGGATGACAACAGAAAAACAAAGCCAAATCAAGGCAGAGTTTTATTTTGCTACAATGCTGGAAATCATGAGAATATATATTTCTATACATATGCCTATATCTATCTATCATTATATGCCTGTTTCTTTAAAAAAAAACCAACAAAGATATTTTGTTTTTAGCAATTACATATAACAAATTTCCACATATTTTCCAAAGTTATGTGTTCCAAATTGTCTTCCTCTCTCCCTTCCCTCCTCTCTCCAGGAGTTGGCAAGCAATTTGATCTGTATTATACATGTATTTTCATTATTTGCATGTTTCTTATTGGGAAGAGAAATGTGAGCCCATTTGAAGAAGCTAGTTGCCTGCCTCACACCCATACCCTAATGTGCTTATTTTTCATCAGATCCAGGCAAATCCTTTGTATTAGGCACTGACATCAGAGTAGATGACTTGGAAAAAGTTTTGTGTCAGGAGAACATTTACCACTGCACTTGATAGCTAAGAACCTGTTGATGGTGAGATTTATTATCTCATCCAAAAATTGGATTTCTTGACTTTAAAGTTCCTGTTAAATTTTGTGAGACTGTTTGTGTTTGGAGCTTGATTCCAAGTATGGCTGGGCAATAATCCACTGACTCATTCTAACAAATGTTAAGTTGGCTGCCACCACGAAGAGATGGATAAGGTTGCTAGCCAACTATGAGTTTAAAAAGTATTACCAGATAAATGGGCAATTTTGATTACATAAAATTAAAAAGTTGACTTCTAAAGTTGATTGCTAAAATTGGAAGAGAAGCAGGAAATTGAAGAAAACAATCTTTGCTGCAAATTTCTCTGAAAAAGGTCTTGCTTCTAAAATATAAAGAACTGGTTCAAATTTATAAGTATGAATCATTCTCCAATTGATAAGTGGTCAAAGGATATGAACTGGCAGTTTTCAGAGGAAGAAATTCAAGCCATTTATGGCCATGTGAAAAAATGCTCTAAATCCCTAGTAATTAGTAAATGCAAATTAAAACAATTCTGAGGCACTACCTCACACCCAACAGATCGGCAACATTGACAAAAAAATATGACAAGTGTTGGAGGAGCTCTGTGTGGTTCTTTAATACACTGTAGGTGGAAAACAGTTTGCAACTATGTCCCCCAAACAATTAAATTGTGCATACTTTGACTCAATGATACCACTACAGGGTTTATGACTCCAAAGAGTTCAAAGAAAGGGGAAAAGGAATGTATTGATTGCAACTCTAATTTGGTAGAAAAGAATTGAAACTGATGTGTTCCCAAACATTGGGGAATAGCTGAAGATAGTATGACATTTGAATGGGATGGAATGCTATTGTACTGTAAGAAAGAAACAAAATTCAGGGGATGGTTTCCCAGAAACCTGGGAAGCTTTGTATGAACTGATGCAAAATGAATCATGTAGAACCAAGAGAATGATTTTTTATAGTAACAACAATATTATAAAGACAAATAACTTTGAAAGACTTGAGAATACATGGACCAATCTCATCCAGAAGGCACAATGAAACAAACTGTCCACTTCCACATAGCCAGGTAATGAATGGGAATCGTACTCCCCAAACTATAGAAGTGTTTCAGACAAACTGTCCTTTGCTTCCTTCTATCCTAGTGACTCCTAACCCCCAAACATCTGATAACTCCTATAAGACCCTGAGGGGATTATCCTCCTAGGATTGTCCTTTAGATTCCAGATGGACAGAGAAATATACCTCCAGGCTATACCTTGATACCATCAGGTTGTATCTAAGACATCTACCAGTTATGTCCCTAAACTATGACAGTTAAACCCTATGTCTTCAGGCAGATCCTGGTCAGATGACCAAATCCCCCTGCCCATACTTCAGTGCATACCACTCCACTCTAGAGTCACATCTTCAGCATGGCACAAAGTCACATCTTCACTGTGGTAAAGAGTATAAAGACCTCAGAAATCATGTCATCTGGGAACAGCTTTCCATCTATGCTGTTCCCCCTAGGAGGCAGTCTTCCTGGCCAGATTTAACATTACCTTGTAAACTAATAAATTTCTCTTTTTGTTTTTAAGCTAAGTTTTGGAGTCTTGTATCCTTGCAAAAGGTACCCTTCCCAAACCCCAGGAGGTTCACCTCAAGCCCCCCTCCCCGCCACAACAAACTCAGAGGGCAGACTGAGGCATTTTTGTGGGGATATCACTGATGTAGAAATTTGCTTGACTCTACATTTGTGACAAGTTTTTCTTGCTTTCTCAATGTGGGAAGGAGGATTCAGGGCTAAAAATAAGATTGAATAAACAAGCCAATAACCAAGTAGATTAACATGGATATAAGGAGTTACATGTAGGGCCAGTGTATCAGAAATCTTGGTGATCTCCATGGAGAGTAATCTGTGAAACACAAGGAACAGGGCTGCTCACAGAAGAAAGTGAAGCCAAGACTCTAGGACATCTCTGGGATAGGGTGCTATCAATAGACCTAATGTTATGATTAAATAGATTTGAATGTAGTACTTAGGGAACAATCTTTGTCGCTTCCATTGTCCACAGATGATTGACAGTGAGCAAGCTGTAAAATGAATTCTCATGAGAAATGAATCAGCCCAAGAAAAAATGATGGGAAATGGAAAATAGGTCATGACTCTCAGAATTTAACTTCACCTTTCCAGAGTTCACTCTGCTATGAAAGTTTCAAAGAAGTGCTGTTAGGGTTAGGGACCTGGCTTGTGATTGCATTGGTTTAGGTAACTCCAGGATGCAGGGATACCCTCTACTCGTGAAGATCATTACCTTTACAACCTTTAATTTCTCTCTCTCTCTCTCTCTCTCTCTCTCTCTCTCTCTCTCTCTCTC
>NW_025383254.1:0-7657 GCF_016433145.1 Gracilinanus agilis | reverse complement strand
CACCACCACCATCATCATCACCACCACCACCACCACCACCACCACCACCACCACCACCACCACCACCATCATCATCACCACCACCACCACCATCGCCATCACTAGCACTTATAGAGCACCTACTGTATTCTGGCCCTTGCGCTAAGCACTTTACAAATATCTCATTTTATCTTCACAGCAACTGCGGGAGATATGATCTTTTACTGTCCACTTTTTTCAGTTGAGCAAACTGAGGCAGACAAAGAATAAGTGGCTTGCTCAGGGTCACATCACTAGTGTCTGTGGCCTGATTTGAACTCAGGTCTTCCTGACACCAGGCCCAGCCCTCTTCTATCCAGCTGAGCCATTTGACTGCCAACATCATGACAGAGCTTCAAGTTTTGCAAAGTGTTTTTCTTATAAAAATCTCCTGAGGTAGGTAGGACAAGCATTATTACTACCATCTACAGATGAACAGACTGAGATGATGAGTGGGCAATAACAATGTAATGTAATGTAGCATAACGTAATGTGTCATCTACTTACAATTTATTTAATAACAATTTAATGTTTAATAATTAAATATTTTAATTAAAATGAATGTTTAGCTAATTGTTAAATTTAATAATCAAATATTTAATAATCAATTTTTATTTATAATGTAGATATGTATTTAGTTTATAATTAATCTATCTTTTGTTTCTAGAATTGTTATATATGCACAGATAATTTATACTATATAGAATGCCATTTAATAATATCATTATTCTATACTACACATTATGTGTAATATATTTATAATATATTGGGGTAAATGAGGCTCAGAGAAAAGTGACCCACCCACAGTCATACTCTATAGTAAGCCATAGAACTAGAATTCTAATTCTGAACTCTGCCCATTGCCAAATGTGGTTCAACTGGACAGAAATGCTTTGGAACTCCTCTCCTAATATTCACTCCCACAGCTGGGCCGGGTCACCAAGGCTGAGTACTCAGTTTCTGAGTATCCTGGTTACTCTAGTAACTCTAGTGACCTCTAGGATTATAGCTTTGGGCAGTGGGATCTCTCCGGTGCTGAAGACCACAAGTCTCCGCTAGTATGCTTCCCACTATGATTGTTAGTTGATATTTATTAGTCACCCAGACATAATTAACTTTAAAAGAGGAGGGTATGGGAAGTGGGAAGCAGAGTTGGTTTAGAACATCTCCCCCCACTCCCAGGTTCTCCCAAGTCCATACAAAGTTCTGGGGAAAGTGAGACCAAGCTTAGAGAGTCCACAGAGACCGGAAGGACCATTTTAGCCATGCTTCTTGCCATCATCAGGAAACCAAGTGCCTCTCTTTACTGGCAGGCATGCCATGTAAGGAAGGGTTAGTCTTGTTCTAGCAACTCGAGAACAAAGTAAGCTTGAGTGCTGGGACTCCTTTCGTGGCTTGTATTTAATTCCCCGATGTCTAGCGTAGAGTAAGCACTTCAGAAATGATCCACCTGCTCATCCTATCTTATCTGGTCTTAACCTAAGAACCTACCTACCTACCCAACCTCCCAACCACCCACCATTACCGGGAAGCAGATTCGGGACTGCAAATATTACTAAGAACAGCAGCTGGCATTTAAAGAACTCTTTAAGGCTTGTCATACTGGGAAGCCTTAATACAGGTCATTAAAAAGGAGCAGCTCCTAATTACACTGTATACACTGTAAACACAGGAAACCTCATTAGTACTGGATGCAGTTGACATCGGCTGAGTTGGCTCTTCCTTCACTGGTGGTACAAATTCAGAGGAGACAGGATTCCGAGCCCCTCCAGCAACAACAACAAAGACTGGAGAAGCTTTTTGCTTATAACTGGCCCACTGGTTAGATGATTAGCCATTCATTCTCATTATTTTACAGGTCATTAAATCCCACTCAACTCAACAAGTGTTATAAGCCAGGCACTGTGCCAGGGGTGAGAGAACCAAAGACAAAAATGCAACAACCCCTGCCCTCTAGGAGCTAAAACTCTGTCAGACAGAAAACAGGCACCTCAAGCCCATTAACTTTTTTTCTTGTTCCCTAGTTTTGCTCTGTCCCCTCCCTGACCTAACAGTCCAAGGGCTCCCAGAAAGTTTAGGAGGAGAGAGGCAACAGGAACTATGATGAGGTGGATGAAAAGACTCACATAGGTCATCAATCATACTAATTGGGTGACATGAGTTCTCATGTGTGTGAGGAGCATCAAGGAATTGCCCGAGTAATAAGTTCATGAATTCTCTCTCTCTCTCTCTCTCTCTCTCTCTCTCTCTCTCTCTCTCTCTCTCTCCCTCCTCTCCATCAATCCATCTACTTATCCATTTACCAACCATCTATCTCTCTATCCATCTCCCCCCACCCCCACATTGATCCACCCACCTATCCATCCACCTATCCATCCATCTATCTATCTATCTATCTATCTCTCTCTCTCTCTCTCTCTTCACCAATCTATCCATCTATCCATCTACTTATCCATCTACCAATCATCTATCTCTCTATCCATCTCTCTCCCCTGCCACTGAAACATTGATCCACCTATTCATCCCCTCCCTCTCTCTCTCTCTCTCTCTCTCCTCTCCATCCATCCATCCATCTACTTATCCATCTACCAACCATCTATCTCTTTATGCATCTCCCCCCACCCCCACATTGATCCACCCACCTATCTATCTATCCCTCTCTCTCCATCAATCCATCCATCCATCCATCTACCAATCATCTATCTCTCTATCCATCTCTCTCCCCTGCCACCAAAACACTGATCCACCTATCCTCTCTCTCTCTCCGTCTGTCTGTCTGTCTGTCTGTCTGTCTGTCTCTCTCTTCCTCCTTCCCTCCCTCTCCCTCAGTATACTACCTAGCATATAATCTATGCTTAATAAATGCTTCTTGGCTTAGCTATCTGCCACTCAGGTCAGAGGCTTGAGGTTGGAGCCAGAATCTCCCCAAAACTGAGATAGGACTTATCTTTAAATGATTCAACTGTGTCATCAGTAGCATATTTCCTGTTCAAATGGGCTATAGAGTCAGGTGGCAGAATGTGTTGAGAGCTAGCCTTGGAATGAGGAAAACTGGAGTTCGGATCTTGCCTCAGTTACTGTGTGACAGCTGTGTGATGATGGATCAGTAACTCAATTTCCATAAGCCTCACTTTTCTAATCTCTAAAATGGGGATATTAATAGCAATTCCCTGCCAGAACTATTGTGAAAATCAAATGAGATAATATATGCAAAGTGCTTTAGAAACCTTAAAGTGCTAAGTAAGTGTTGGCTCTTACTAGTATTAATATTAGTCTTTTCCTTAGACAGGTCTTTTCTTATGGCATAATGGAACAAAATCTGGTTTTGGTCCCCAAGGGGCAGGGTTGGATTTCAGACTCTGCTGCTTTCTCGCTGACTGATTTTGGTCAAGTTATTCAAACTTGCTGGGTCTTAAGTTTCCACTTTGGTAAAATGTAAAATAAAGGGGGCTGGCCTAGAAAGCACCCCCAGGTTACTTGCACCTTGAATTTATGCTCCCAAAGAGCTCAGAGACAGTATGGAATAGCAGCTACATTATTGAATATCAAGTCAAGATGACCTAACCTTCGATGCTGCCTCTGAAAATTATGGACACATTGTGGGCTCAAAGAAGGGGTTATTCAGTCCAAACCCCTCATTTTCCCAATCAGGATATCTAGGTCTAAGGAAGTTAAGTGATTGGCTTGAAGTCACATAGATCATGAGGATCAGATGTGGATTTGAACCTGGGTCTGGGTTCTTTTCACTGAAATTGCCTCTTCCAACTCTACAGCCTCGGTCTCCCTCATCTATAAAATGGCTATAAAAATACCTGTAGCCCTAATCTCAAAGGCTCAAAGGACATAAGATAGCAACGTACTTTGCACGCTTGAAAGTACTCTATGAAAGCCAATGATTATTCAGAATCTCATCAAATTGCAACTTGATGATGATAGAGGCAGATGACATCAAGCCAAAAAATGTATTCTCAAGCAGGGGGGTTCCTTAGCTAGCTATGAATCTGAGAAAGGTAGATGGGTGATAGGAGAGGGCTGAAAACTTGGCCAGAGGAAAACACTGATTTTGGGGGGCCCAAACTCATGGTTTCATTGGTGTGTGCAGCTCCACAGTGAAGAAATAGCCACTTCCAGTGGAGACTTCTCCCTCCTCTGCGACTTCTAGTTTGTTTTAGGGAGACTCATAGGCTACAAGGCCACACAGTTACTGAACCAAACATTTCTGGATTCCAAAATCAAACAGACCTGTGCTATGCCCCTTCCTTCTTCCTCTTAAATGGAATCAGTAACAATCACGTAACTTTGGCCTTCCAAAGAGAGTCCAGGTAAAGGGCAATGAGGAATGGGCACTTGGCTCTGCCACTAAACACACACACACACACACACACACACACACACACACACACACACACANCTCTGCCACTACACACACACACACACACACACACACACACACACACACACACACACACACACACACACGTCTTTTGATAAATCACTTCTTACATTTGAGGGTTTTTGAAAATTTTTATTCTGTACCCTGGTAAAATGGTTCACTCATTTTAAGGCCAGGGAGTCCCTAAGACTTCACTTGGTTTCCTTCTCTTTGGCTTGAGAGATTTTATTTTATTTTTTATATGATTGTACATGTAAAATCTATATCAGGTTGCTGTCTCAGCTGGAGGGGGAGGGTGGAGTAGAAAGAGAATTCAGAACTCAAGTTAAAATAAAAGGCTAAAATGTATAATTATATTTGTATAATTATATATAAATATAAATATATTTATAATTAGAATTACATGTAATTGGGGGAAATAAAATATTTTTGAAAATTGTAAAAATCAAAAACCAATTTTGAAAGAGATTTTATTTTAAATGAAAAAATGCTAAATTCAGGAACAATCGTTTCAAGCCTCCAGTTAGGAGGAACAGCTAATATCTAGGAACCTGGGAGTTCTCTGCCTACCATTACGTTTTTATCTTCTAGTTAACTGACTTCTTAGTCATTTAGGTAACCCTTCCCTCTTCCTTTGCCAATCGTGTGTCCAAATGATGGGCCACTTCCAGCGGCCACCACCTATATGGACCAAGTCTACGGGCTACGCATCTGACAAAACACAACGGTCTGAACGATGGGCAAACATCATCCACTTGGTTTTTCCCGAGTGGATGGCTGTGCCAAATTCTGTTAAGGAATGCTGGGCCTCATTTAAGCGGCTCAAACATATTCTCAGAATATCAGAGAACAGGAGAGCCTGGAAGATTTCACTGTCTAGAAGAAACCTGTCTTTCCTGCTGGCTGACACTGGATCTCCTCCAAGGCAGCGGAGGCTCCCCTTGGACGAGCTCATGGATTTCTACCCCACTCGATGCCGACGATCAGAAAGTCTTTCAACGAGGCTGACTTTATAATTCACAGAATCAAGTGTGATTCTGACAAATGCACAGGATACATCTTGTAGGAAAACATTCTTTAAGGCTTTTTTTCCCAGATACGGATACTAAATGTCTGTCTGATATCTAGCGCTATTTACACCCAAAATGTCTTTAGTTTCTCCTTTCCTGGGTGGCTCGGAACTGCCTTTTAAAGGGTCTGCGGGCAGCGATCTCGCACCCAGCTGTTCTTAATTTATTCACTCAGGGCTACTCCCTCAGTGTGAAAGATATAGACCAGATTCTTAAAGGGGTCAGACACATTGAACCCATCCAACCAAACAAAATGTGGTTTATACAAAATTAAACAGGTTTCTTCACAACCTCACTTAAGGAATTGTGACATGTTTAATATTTCGTAATTGATTTCAATACAAGCATAAATAGAGGCAAATTCAATTCTTGTGTGTGGACAGATGTAAAATTTGGGGAGGGGTTCCCCTCTGGGGGAGGGAAGGCTGGTTTCTATTGTTGTAAAAATTCAGTAACCCACCTGTCACGGTGAAAGAGTTTCTGAATAGCTTCATATGTGAATTATTCAAAAGAGAGCCTCCCCCATCCCCCAAGTTGTTTCTCAGAGATCTCAGGAGTGGAAGGGCTTCTTCCTTAGGTAGGAGAGCATTTTGCTAAATTTTATCGATGACTTCTGTTTTGACACTCGTCATTTCTAGAAACACCCCAACCAGTAAAGGAAGAAAAACACGGAAGCAAAATAAATATACAATAATCCCATCTGATGGGGCAGCTAGGCGGACTGAGCTTGGAATCGGGGAGACGCATCTTCCTGAGCTGAAATCTGTACGATCTGCAAGTCACTTCACCCTGTTTGCCTCAGTTTCCCCAACTGTAAAATAAGCTGGAGAAGGAAATGGCAAACCACTCCGGTGTTTTTGCCAAGAAAACCTCAAATGGGGTCATGAAGAGGCAGACGTGACAAAAAATGACTGAATAACAACAACCCTGTTTAATATAGCGTGCGGGATTCCTCAGCCGTATTCCTTCCTCTCTCCGAGGCAAATGTAGGTCCCTCTAAGCAATGTGCTGGTGAAAGATAACTCCATTCTAAGTCACTGTCCTTTACGGAAAACGCTGGCTTTACAAAGGAAACACGGAGCACCTGGTAAGGAAGCTGAATGCCAAAATGATGAAGAATTGCTCTGTAAAGCGTGTCTTCTCAAAAATAGGGGGCAGAGTTTTTCTGAAAACAAAGCTGTTGGTTCTTCTTTGCCTCAGTTTCCTCATCTGTCGTTATAAGAATCCTACTTGCAACGTCTCTCGAAGAGAGACAGACCAGGGGAAATCGTGAATCCTTTTGATCTTCACTCGAAATCACCAGGGAGCTTGATTACTAAGCTTTGGTACGAGAGATGGTCTTTGGAGGCCACTGGGTTTGGGAAGAGAAGGGAAAGGCCTGATTCTTGGCTTCTCCGGCCAGTTCTGTAACTTTTCCATGGATGATATTTCCCTCCTCCCTACTTTTTCCTCCAGTTTTCTAAGTATGAGCTAAAAAGAAGCATCAGGCCATGCTCCACCCCCCTCCCTCCCAAATCGACCCCCCAGCTTGGGCACTAGACAAGCAATGTGGAAGGAAGGCAAAGCCTGGCTGAAGTCCAAGTAGAAAAACTGGGAGAGAAGACATGCTCCACCCTGGGCTGGGCTACAGAGAGGAAATGACTTTTGCTAGGGCTCCCTGCCCAGGAGCCCTGGAGGTGACACAAATCTCTCAGACTCCAGAAAAGATTGCAGAGCCCCTGAGGAAATGGAGTTCACCTGGTCGTCTTGCCAAGAGGAGAAGACACGCTTGGCATGCATAGAGGGCCTTGGAGCAAACTCGTCTTTTCCTGGCACATGTCAATAATATGGAGAAGAAGCCCTGGGGACAAGGGAAGGGAAGAAAGAAGAGAGAGAGGGAGGGAGGGAGAGGGGGAGGGAGAAAGAGAGAGAAAAGGAGAAACAGAGAAAGGAAGAAAAGAGGGAGGGGGAGAGAGAGAAAGAGAGAGATACAAAAAGAGAGGGAGACAGAGACAGACAGAGACAGAGACAGAAAGAGGTAGAGGGAAAGGAGAGAAAGAGGGAAAGAGACAGACAGAGGGAGGGAAAGAGAGAGGGAAGGAGAGGGAGAGAGAGCCAGAGGGAAAGACAGAGAAGAGAGGAAAGGAGAAGAGAGGAGAGGAGAGGAGAAGAGAGAAGAGGAGAAGACAGGAGAAGA
>NW_025383253.1:0-12947 GCF_016433145.1 Gracilinanus agilis | reverse complement strand
TTTCTTTCTTTCTCCCTTAAACCCTTACCTTTGGTCTTGAAAGCTATGTGGCTCCAAAGTAGAAGATGGTAAGTGCTAGGCAATGGGGGTTAAGTGACTTGCCCAGGGTCACATAGCTAGGAAGTGTCTGTGATCACATTTGAACCTAAGACCTCCCATCTCTAGGCCTGGCTCTCAATACACTGGGCCACCCAGCTACCACAGGAATTCTTTCTTATCTAAGTTACAGCCTAGAGAACAGCTGTGCTGTCAGCCAAGAATGGCCTTGACAAGAGTCTCAGGCAAAGTCATAAGTATGTCTTTTCTGCCTGTTTTTCCTCAGTGGTCTAATTTGTCCTAGGTATCTCTACTGCACCCTTTTAGTTAGCTCAGGCTACTCCCATGACTCTTTTTTGTGTTATCTTTATTTTATTTTAATAACATATTTCTACATAAGTCTTCCAAAGTTATACGATTCAATTTATCTCCCTCCTATCTTCACTCCCCACTCTTGGAATTGAAAAGTAAACTCAATTTTACATGCATTCTCACTCAAAACATATTTCCATGTTATTCCTTTTTTAAAAGAGAATCATCTTATAAAAGCCAAACCCCAAATCATATACCCAAATGAACAAGTACTCACATTATTCAATCACTAGTTATCTCTTATTTGTGTGATATTGCAATGATCTGAGACTTCAATACGACCTCTTGATCTATATTAATTTTATGTCTTTATGTGGTTGTATAACATTCTGTGCACAAACAATTGTATTTTCTCAGATAATCAACATTTACAACAATTCTTATACAATAATCTTGGTGAAAATATTTGTTTTCTTCCTTACACATATTTCTCTGCATATGAGTCTATGTGTTAAGAGAATTCCAGTAAATCACTTTCAGTTTGGGGTATTTATTCTGAGCTGGATCATAATGATAAAAATAATATGATGCTTACATAGAATATCTCATTGATCAGTTTTATTTTAACTTCTTACACTAAATGTATGCTGATCAAAACATTTAATATTTGCACATGAATAAACATGCCTACAGTTGGATCCATGACACATTTACTTCTAAAAAGGTAGAGGAACTCATTAGTGACAATTGTATTCTATGTCTTATTCCTACTACCTGAAATAACTAATTGCTTTGGTGGACTTGTTGGGAACCTGGGATCACAGGTATCATCTTAACTCAGTATGATTCATAAAACGAGATCATTTATCTGGGCACAGAAAGCCTAGGCTTTGCATAAGCATACTTATAAAATGACAGTGTTGTACATTTGCTATGATCTAAAATTCTAAGGGATCAGTCACCACAGAACAGATTGGAAGTTCAAAGAATTTAATTCAGTAGTCATTAAGAGAAATTTAAGGAAGAAAAATGTGACTTGCTTCTATAGACTAATGATGTGGTAGAGAAACTCCCCTACAAACTTAGACCAGACCAGGATAAAGAAGTTTAGGCAGGTAAAAGATGATCCAGAAAAACACTCAAACAAATATGAAGTAGTACTGTATGATTAGTGCCACGAACAGCAAAGATTAGAATAACCTCTTTCTATTGAAAAAAAATGAGCCTGATAAATTGTAATTTCAAAATATTTTGTAGCAATTAAAGTGTTTGAAAAAGGTAATTCAAGATAAGATAAGAACACAGCTCTGAGTGCATGGGCAAATTGGTAATTCCAATGGAAAAATCGCTGCTTAATTTTTCCCCAAATTCTGTTTTCCACAAATAAATGCTTTTACGGTAGAATGCAGAAAAATAAAACAGTAGAGAGTAAGTTATTTGAGTGAGAGTCAGATTATAAAATCCTTGAATCTGTCAATTAGCAAAATGAGGCTTAGTAAATATACTGGTAAAGGATAGTCAGACCAGGGCAGGGATGGAGGTGGCCCAATTGCAAGTTTTGGATTTACTGATTACAATTTCTAAGTTCATTTGAAGCTGTGGGTCTGTGATCAAAAATGAGTGACAGAATCTCCTGTCCTTTGTGTACTGACTTCACCACCTCCCATCTCTTAAGTGACCAGACAGTTATGATAATTGACCAGGTTTTGAGTCTAGAGTTAGAAAGATTTCATTTAAAAATAAGCTTCAGATAAGTAATGACCATGTGACTCTGTCCATTAATCTTTTAATTTAATCTCTTTTTCTTGTAGTCCTCAACTAGAGCACAGGGACAAAATAGCGCATTCCTTTCTGGGTTGTCATGACAATAAAATTATGTCTAATTTATGGTAGAACATGGTGTCTGGCATTTAGTAGGTACCATCTAAAGCAAGTTTAAATAAAAATGGTAATTATTTTAATCGACATGTATATAATGTATACTAAAAATAAAATGTGATTATGAAATATAAAATAATGTAAAATATATTATATAAAATATAACTATATAATAACAACATAATAGAAATATCTACCCTCCTCCTCCACCTACAATTATGACTAAGACTACAATTATGATTAATACTGCTAAAACTCTACAACTACAACTACTATTAATACTACTACTGATACTACTAACATAACTACTACTACCCCTACTAACTCTAGAGAAGCAAACTTGTCTTGGAATCTTGGAAAACTTCTAGAATAGATTTCCTTTTTGTTGCTTTTTAGGTCTTGACTTATTGTTGCTTTTTATTGTTGGGATTTAAGGAAGTGATTAAGAAAATGTTAATAATGCAGATTAAATTCAGAAGTCTGTCATGGGAAGAGATTTTGGAGAGATGGCTGGTTGATTACCATTATATAATTGGCAGATATCTCCTGTTTTTTTGCCCATAACATTTTAATACTTTAATATATTGTTTAATTGAACCTTTCTTTTCATTTTAAATTTTGACTTCTGAATTCTATCTTCCACCACTTCTTCCATTCATTGAGAAGGCAAGAAATATATTTAAATAATAACTGTGAAACCATGCAAAGCATGTCTGTATTAGCCTTATCTCTGAAGAACAAGGATGAAAAAGAAAAAAAAGTGAGGAAATTAAACTTCATTTCCCAGTAGGAGTTGATTATTAACCTCTGCATTAGTGCTCAGTTTGTTTTCATTATGAATTTCTTGGAATTGTCCTGGATAATGTTATTGATCAGAGAACTTAAGTCTTTCACAATGGACCATCACAGCTACAATGTTGTTACTGTGCACAATGATGTCCTGGTCCTTCTTGCTTCACTTTTCATCAGTTCATATAATCTTTGCCAAATTTTTCTTAAATCAGCTCCAATGTTATAACCTTTTAGCACAATAGTACTCCATCACAGATATATTCCACAAGTTATTCAACCATTTTTCAACTGATGAATATTTCCTCAATTTGCAATTCTTTGTCACCAGAAAAAAAACAGCTATAAATATTTTTTATACACTGTATATTGGTTCCAAGGCAGAAGAGTGGTAAGGGCTAGGCAATGGGGATTAAGTGACTTGCCCAGGGTCACACAGCTAGGAAGTGTCTGAGGCCAGATTTGAACCTAGGACCTCCTGTCTCTACATCTGGCTCTCAATCCACTGAGCTACCCAGCTGCCCCCTCTTGTTATTCTTAAAAATCATAGTTTCTCAAATCTCCCTCAACTCATGTTATTGTTTCATTTTTTATAATCAGTCATAATGTAACAACCTCTTTCCATTTCTCTTCCACTGATATTATTATCCTTTGTTTTTTTCACTGAACTTTTTGAATTGTTTACTCCTTTAATTATTTGTATTCCCTTTTTCTTCTTTACCTTGAATTTCAGCCGTATGAATTCAAAATGGTCCTTTAATTCTAAATTTACCTTATCAAATATTATATAGGTCGACTTATTGTCTTTTATTTTTTTAATTTGATAGGTATGGTGCTAAATAGGTATATTAATTTGGGTAGGATAGTCATTTTTATTATGTTAGCTCATCCTACTCATGAACAATTAATGGCTTTCCAATTGTTGAGATCCAGTTTTATTTGTTTGGAAAGTGTTTTGTAGTTGTTTTCTTATAATTGCTGTGTTTGTTTTGGTGGATAGATTCCCAAGTATTTTATATTGTCTAGGGTGATTTTATTTTTTATTTTATTTTTTTTAGTTTGGATAATAAAATAGAAACTTTATTATGTTTTACACTTAGACATCTGAAGATATGAAAAGTTTAAGTGGCAAAGATCTTAAAGCCACCATTTAAAAAACTTACATGCTAACACATGGTTCTACAATTATTACATTTTGCATTTGTATAAAATATATTTTATAAGATTTACAGCATTATTGTGCATAAAATACTTAAATAAAGCATTCAGGTATTTCTATTTATGAACTAACAGTGCAATATGCACATACTTGGAAGAAAAATACTGATTTCCTGAGCAAGTGTTCAAAACATAAAACATGATTCTCAGCATAGTACACCATTTAAATACATTTTGTTTAACTCTGGTTCAACTTTTAACATTTCTTTGTACTATATTCTTTTTTCATTATATTTGCAAATTTCTCACTATTTTTACTTCATATTATTCCCTAGTTAAATAATTTTCATAAGTATCAGGAAAAGGACTAAATCATTGTTTAGTAAGTCATTTAAATAATTCCACAATCTGATTCAACCAGCAGATTTTTAAAACAAATTGCTTGGAGAAATTAGTTTAGTATTCAAAACTAATTTATCTTATCCATATAGAAGGCAGAGATTTTATAATTTACTAACACATTATCTATGAAAATACATGTTTTTAAAAGAATGAGGCCCATGTTTTACCTTGGAGTGGTTAAAATTGCAATTATATCTTTGAACACAAGTACAAAATATTTTTATTTATAACCAAACATTTCCAAGGGAACCAAGTATATTTTTCCAATTGTACCTTTGTCAGTTACATGCTAATATAAAGTATGCCAATTAAATCTGAAAACTTATCAGAATAAGAGTTCAATATACATTTAACCTTAAAGCCCATTTCCAAAATCTACATTTAGAAAACAAAAAGGATGTCCCCATTGAGAAAATTAGATAAAGCAGCTTTGACATATCATTGTCATGGTGCTCCTAAGCACATCAACAAACTGAAAATTTATTTGATATTTGATTATTAACTACTAAAATTGTATTTCTTTGCTAACTTTAACCATATTCTCTCTCAGCTATTGTATTTAAAGATTCAAATTTGTATTCCAGAGCTATATGGTGATAGGTAAATGAGGGAGAACTACTTAGCAATCAAGAGGATATATTTTATGTTCACATTTACCACCAAAAATAACATTCTATAGAGCAGAAGTGGTTCTTATATCTAGGCAGTTCCATGTTTAAAATAAAAGTAAAATACTTTTATTACACCCCTATTATAATTTCAAAGTAGCACCAGTAAAAGGCAATTATTGATACTTTTCAGTTTACCCATCTAATTAACAGTATAAATTCTTCACATAATTTGAGTTTTACTATTTGTAAATTTCATTCCCCTCAAAATTTACACTTTTTCAGTAGGCTTACTAAAAAGCATTGTACACACAAGCTAAAGTTAACACTGACTAAGGATTAGAAAAAGACTGCATTCCTCTCTTTTTTTAAGGATGGATGTTCACATAATTTAGGTGGCTTCATGAATGTTGCTCATTTTTCAGGCTGTTTTTATAGGGATGAGTAGATAGATGTATTTACTAGTAAAACATTCTGGCAAATGTGTAATATATGAAAGGGCTCAGTGTTGTTTTCCTTCTATATGATGCTTTGCTTCTAAGAGAAAAAGACACTCTTATCTTGGCTGTAGGTTACTCATTTGCCATATTATTCACTCAATAGTCTTAAGACACAAAATGATTGCTCCTCAAGTTCAAACATCAGACTAAGAAATAATGCCCAGAAAATGAGGCAATATCATACACCTAAAATACACAAAAAAATTAAATTACATATTTAAGAAAGGCAAGTCAGACTCCATCAACCTATCTCCTATGGCAGCACCACTTTTGTGTTTTATAAATATAGTCAATCAGTAGGCAAGTGCTTGTTTAGCCAGATTACTATGAAGTTAAGGCATGACAGGTAACGTGGTCATCTACCTCGGAAGACAAATACATATCCATCCAGCCCTAGCAAAAAATCCCTAGCCAATTCCTCCTCTCTAGTCCTCATGATATACTGTGGTTTAGAAAGAAAACAACCCTTTTTCACTCACTTTCTACTTGAATCATTCCCTTGGAAGATAGAGGGTGAGGGATCAATAAAAGAAATAAGAACTATATCTGTTTTACCTACCAAAGCAAATGACCCTGTTTACAATTTTTTCTTATTGAACCATTTTTTGGCAATTCACATTAGACAAAAAAGACAGCAGATAACATAGCTGTTACCCATTATATTGTGCTTGATTAACTGAAAGTTAAAATCAGTTTATGCTACACATACAATAGAAGCATCAATTCTATTGAAAGGGAAGTCTAGGACACTGAAGTATAAGTTTGATTCTAAAAAGTACATAACTCTCATAGTAATACTAATATTTAATTAAGGCATTCAATTTGATTAAGACATGTTGCTGCATGTATGGAACTGCAACAATTCATCAGAGGGCATTAAGAATTTTTCCCCAAATAATGCATTTGTACTTGTGTAGCACATTTCTTCAAAGAATGTCTAGGGTGATTTTAAATGGTGTTTCTACCTCTTGCTGCTGTGATGTGTTGGAAATATATAGAAATGCTGATGATTTATGGGCATTTATTTTGTATCCTGCAACTTTGCTAAAGTTGTTGATTATTTCTACCAGCTTCTTAGTTGATTCTCTAGGATTTTTTAAGTATACAATCATATCATCTGCAAAGAGTGATAGTTTAGTCTCCTCATTGCCTATTTTGATACCTTCAATTTCTTTTTCTTCTCTAACTGCTAATGCTAGTGTTTCTAGTACAATGTTAAATAATAGAGGTGACAATGGGCATCCTTGTTTCACAACTTATCTTATTGGGAAGGCTTCTAATTTATCCCCATTGCATATAATGCTTGTTGATGGTTTTAGTATATACTGTTTATTATTTTTAGGAAAGGTCCTTCTATTCCTATACTTTTCAGTGTGTTCAATAGGAATGGATGCTGTACTTTGTCAAAGGCTTTTTCAGCATCTATTGAGATAATCATGTGATTTTTGTTTGTTAAACTGTTGATATGGTCAATTATGTGAATGGTTTTCCTAATGTTGAACCATCCTTGAATTCCTGGTATAAATCCCACCTGATAATGGTGGATGATCTTCTTAATTACTTGCTGGAGTCTCTTTGCTAATATTCTATTTAAGATTTTTGCATCTGCGTTCATTAGGGAGATTGGTATATAGTTTTCTTTCTCTGTCTTTGGTCTACCTGGCTTTGGAATCAGTACCATATTTGTGTCATAAAAGGAATTTGGTAGGACTCCTTCTTTGCTTATCATATCAAATAATTTGTATAGTATTGGATTAGTTGCTCTTTGAATGTCTGATAGAATTCACTTGTGAATCCATCAGGCCCTGGCGATTTTTTCTTAGGGAGTTCTTTGATGGCTTGTTCAATTTCTTTTTCTGATATGGGATTATTTAGGTATTCTATTTCTTCTGCTGTTAATCTAGGCAATTTATACTTTTGTAAATATTCATCCATATCTCCTAAATTGTTATATTTGTTGCCATGTAACTGGGCGAAATAGTTTTTAATGATTGCCTTAATTTCCCCTTCATTAGAGGTGAGGTCTCCCTTTTTATCTCTTATACTGTCAATTTGGTTTTCTTCTTTCCTTTTTCTTATTAGATTGACCAGTACTTTGTCTATTTTATCTGTTTTTTTCAAAATACCAGCTTCTAGTCTTATTTATTAATTCAATAGTTCTTTTACTTTCGATTTTATTAATTTCTCCCTTAATTTTTAGTATTTCTAATTTAGTTTTCATCTGGGGGGTTTTGATTTGCTTGCTTTCTAATTTTTTGAGTTGCATGCCCAATTCATTAATCTCTGCCCTCCTTAATTTATTAATATATGCACTCAAGGATATAAATTTCCCCCTGAGTACTGCCTTGGCTGCATCCCACCGAGTTTGGTAGGATGTCTCATCATTGTCATTCTCTTCAATGGGTAGTTGATCCGTGGCTGAAGGCCCAGCTCTCTTGTCTTTCTGAATATTGTATTCCAAGCCTTGAGGTCTTTTAGCATGGAGGCTGCCAGATCCTGTGTCATCCTGATTGGTGCTCTTTGATATTTGAATTGTCTCTTTCTGGCTTCTTTTAAGACTTTTTCTTTTATTTGAAAGCTCTTGAATTTGGCTATTATATTCCTGGGTGTTGACTTTTCTGGTTCCAGTGTAGAGAGTGATCTATGGATCCTTTCAATGTCTATATTGCCCTCTTGTTGTAGAACTTCAGGGCAATTTTGCTGAATAATATCTTTAAGTATGGAATCCAAGTTTCTATTAATTTCTGCTTTTTCTGGAAGACCAATGATTCTCAAACTGTCTCTTCTAGACCGGTTTTTTTGGTCTGTCACTTTCTCATTGAGATATTTCATGTTTCCTTCTATTTTATCAGTCTTTTGACTTTGTTTTATTTGTTCTTGTTGTCTTGAGAGATCATTAGCTTCTAATCGCTCAATTCTAGCCTTTAGGGACTGTTTTTGGCTATAATCTTTTGGTTTTTCCTTTTCAATCTGGTTATTTCTGGTGTTCAATTTGCTAATCAGTTCATTTGATTTCTGAGCCTCACTTTCCAATCGCAAAACTCTGCCTTTTAAACTGTTATTTTCTTGCCAGATATCTTCCATCTTCCTCAATATCTCAGTTTTGAACTCTTCAATAGCTTGTGACCAGTTTTCAATGTTTTGGGAAGGTTTGGATATGATTACTTGTTTGTCGTCCTCCGCTGTCTGGATTTTCTCTGTGTAAAAGTTGTCGAGTGTTCCAGAGTTCTTCTTGATAATCTTTCTCTTCTGGGGTTCTCGGGTTGCCATTGTTAGCCCCGCCCCTTCTTCAGCTTTGTCTTCACACTCAGGGTCTGTCTGCTCTTTCTAGGCTCCTGAGGGCTCAGGTCTCCTTGTTCTCGGGGTCAAGCCTCCTGGTTGTCCCTGGTGTGCCCCTCTGCCCGAGGCTCCTTCAGCAGTCTCAGGGGCTGCTTCCACAGCCTAGCTCCCCTCTGCACAGGGTCTCCACTCGAGGTCCAAGCCTGCGCTTGAGATCCTTGTCCACACCTAGGGCACTGCCTTCACTCGTGCAGACGTTTGGGAAAGTCTGTGTGCTTTCTTTAGCCTCTTGGGGTCCTAAGTCTTGCTGCTCTCAGGAACAAGCCCTGGAGCTTCCAGTGACTTACTGGGTGCCCCAATCCTGCTTTCACTCTTGTGCACTGGGCTCTGGGCTGTACGTGGTGTGGTGAGTGGTGGAGGGTCTTCTTCCTCTTGCATTTTAGTGAGAGCTGTTTCACCCCTTTAAGGTGTGGAAATGCCCCGATTCCATGTACCTTCAATGCTGCGCCCTGTTGTGGGGTCCCTTCGTTCATCTGGATTCGTTTTTATGTCCCCTTGAGGAGTCCTGTATGCTTCGGTTAGGAATGATCAAGCAGCTGCTCCTTACTCTGCTGCCATCTTAACCGGAAGTCGATTAATATTTCAGGTCGACTTATTTTTAACTAAAAAGACTTCTGCTTGTTGAAATCAATAAAATGTTTGTAAATACAGATTTTACAAAGAATTTGGAATGCCAGATATCAGAGATATTTGAAAGAAATTCATGATTTGGTGGAGGTAAAATAAAAGTTTCAGGTTTGATCATAGTCTGGAATTTATCTAGGACATTACTCTTCTGTCACCTATGACTTGCTAGGAAAAATAGAAATAGAGTGCAGAGTGCTAGGCAAAGCTCAGTGAAAAGATTTTTACAAAAAGAGAATGACAGCTTTTGTAATCTTCAAACACATAACCCATTTTGGGTTGATTATCAAGTCCTGGGAGAGTGAATGAACCCTTCTTTCCCCAAGGAGTAAGAAACTTCTGTCCTTGCCTTCAGCTCCACGACTTCCTGAAGTGTGCTAATCCTGTCAATGGAAACAAAGATGAGTTATGTGGAGATGGAACCTCTAAGACTGCTGAGACATATGATATCCTGAATTTTAGATCATTACCTGATTATTATTGGACTCAGGTGAAAGTTGGAGAAGTGACTCCTCATGAAAAAGAGTTAAGCATTAATGAAGAGGACATAGATTGGCCAGAAGATTTCCCTCAGGTAAGAATGAAGTGAACAACCCTGTTGTCTCTTCATTGGACCCAAGAACTTTCCTGAAGACATTGGGAATGACTGGGACAGGACTGAAGCAGCAACTTCTCTCTTTTGCTCTCATTAAGGCAGAACCTTGATTTCTCTGATTTCTTTTTCTCAATACTCTTTTCATAATCTTTCCAATTACATTACATAATGATCTTAATTAATCATCTGAAGAAAATTTTGAAATACCTCAGATCAAGAAAGCAATTATGAATAACAAGAGAAGAAGGAAGAGTGGAAATCTTTTTACCCTCAAAAGAGACCAATGAGGGGGCAGCTGGGTAGGTGTTATAGGAAATCCTGCAACTACAGATATATTTTATTATAAATTTTCATTCCCAAGAATGTGCATGACTGCTTTTAGAGTTCTTAATTAAAATATGCTTGCATAATGGAAAGAGTGTCTGGAGTCAAGGAGAATCCTTTTCCCCACTTCAAATCTGGCTTCAAATGCTTAACAGCTCTATGACTCTGGGGAAGGCACTTAATCCTTTTTCCTTCAGTTTTTTTTAAGTTTATAAAATCTGTTGGGGAAGGAAATAGTAGAGCACTCCAGGATCTTTGCCAAGAAAATCCCAAGGAAGTGTTTGGAAAATTTGACACAAATGCAAAATGATTGATCAACAAATTAGTATCTTGTGGGTATTTCCTCTTCTGATAACTTATATATAGATTATTTTGTCTATGGAAAATCATAAATCCCATCTTCTATGAATCAGCAGTGATTAGTATGAATCATCAAATATCAGCCTAAGAAAGAAGATCAACCATTTGAATCAAGTACACTTGATTCCTATAATCAAGCAGATCAAATAAAACTGAAGTACTTAATTGGTTTATTTTATTATAAACTCTCTAAAGTCATGACTCCCTGAAAAATTCATGATTCCTTATTCAAATCCAAACAATAGGCCTTCTTTAGTGAACAAAATTATAAAGAAATGTTTCTCCTAAAGAGATCAATAAATTTCTTCAAAAGTTCTTGTACTGGGGGCAGCTGGGTGGCTCAGTGGTTTGAGAATCAGGCCTAGAGACAGGAGGTCCTAGGTTCAAATCCAGCCTCAGACACTTCCCAGCTGTGTGACCCTGGGCAAGTCACTTGACCCCCATTGCCCACTCTGACCACTCTTCCACCAAGGAGCCAATTCACAGAAGTTAAGGGTTTAAAAAAAATTCTTCTTCAAAATGAAGTGCACTTTAGAGATATACTGTCACATATTTGGTTGAAAATATGCCATCGACCCATTAGTATTTTTAAAAATGGAGAAGCTATGTTGTTTCTATTGGAGATTCTGTCCATATGCATGTCTTTAGGAAAAGATGATATGGAGTGGAAGAGGGAAAATTGAGAGAAAATCTCCATTCAGAAAGGTATCATCCTTTCATTTCCAAACTTCAAATATGCTATTCTAAATGTCCATCACATCATTGCCTCAATGAATCTACCTTTCACAAATAATTCTTATAATGATATTTTCTTTTCTTTTCTTTTTATGGTAACTCAGATTCCAAGTTCTACATGCAGTGTGACCTGTGGCCCTGGCTTCAGGAAGCAATCTCTTGAAGGTCAGCCCATCTGCTGCTTTGACTGTACCCTATGTCCTGATGGGAAGATTTCTAATAAAACAGGTGGGTGCCTAAAGACAAAGAGTTCTCCCAAATTATAGATTTTGGATTTCTTACTTTTTATTTAATTTTAGTTTTGGGACATAACCTGATGAATTTTTTCCTCACCATTATAATATGGAGATATTTCTGTTTTATGGTAGACCTAAGCATATTTAACTTAAATAATAAAGTTCAGTTCGCCACATCTTAGATCTTGAAAATTCTATTCTCATAATTTTCTCCTAGTTAAATTTCATTTGTACTTTACTTATAAATGAAAACTAACATCATTCTGAGATTTCAGAATACAAGTGAATACATTATAGCAGACATATTAATGAATTGACATTATATCTATTAAATATCCTATTCCTTTATTCATTGAAAAATGTTTATAAATTATGATTTAATTTCAAATTAAAACAGTGTTAATTATACTAAAATATTTTCTTTTAAGAATTATTCCATTAATCATTTAATAATTTTCAGATATATGTTGGTATTATCTTATTTTTAAAAGAGATCAGTTCATATTCTTAACATACCGATTAAAACATTAAACTGTAATCCTGAAACAAAGATTACTTAAATTTCAAAAATATAAGAAGTGTTAGAAATATCGTATTAATGAATAATATGATTTATTTAAAGTGAAATACAAAGAACAGGAACGGAAACAATTCCTTAGTCCCTCGATAAGTATTTTGCATTTAAAATAGAGACAGATTAAAGAATTATTTCATATTTTTTATTTATGTATATACAATTTATATCACACCAGTCAATTTCTTTTTTCTCTAACTTTTGCATTTCCAGTGCTTAGGCAGAAAAAAGTACACAGGAATGAGAACCTTATTTTATGATGTTTGCTATTATATTTTTTTTCTTCCTTGGTGGCAAAGATTGAATCAAATAATGAGGGTCTCACATACTAAGAATCCATGACTCCTTCCATTTTTTAATGGGAAATAGTATGAAAAGATTATTCATCTCATGGTGCTAATTTTCAAATGAAATGGAGATACTGAGTGGGGAAATTCCATGTATAAATCACTAAGGACAACTGGCACCCTTCTTTCT
>NW_025383252.1:0-4199 GCF_016433145.1 Gracilinanus agilis | reverse complement strand
AACAAGGTCATTATAATAGGCTTTTCCCCTGCACTGTTTTTCTTTGTTACAAAGGGAATTTAATGCTGGGTGGGGCGGGGGGTGGGTGGGGGAGAACTGAGGGAATGGGGTTCTATCCCCTATCTAAAAACAAGAGATGGAAAAACAAAAGTAATTAGTAAAATTCAAAAAAATCTTATGGGTAGACATTTCGATTGCATGAAAGAAGGCTTTATACTTTTCAATTAAAAACCCCAACTTCATGGAATTCTCTGTGTATTTCATTTAAAAATAGGCATAGTGATACCTTGCCTGCTTAAAAGCGCCCCTGAGGCTGGATCAGATAACCCCTCGAGATCCTTTCTGGATCTGACAAGTAGGATCTTATGTGCCTGCCGTGGGCAGAGGCCAGAGGACTAGTGTTCCTCTGGCCGGAAGCAGGAGGAAGAAGGCAGGGTGAGGTGAGAATGGGTGGGGATGCGATTGGGGAGGATGAATGGGGCCCTAGGAAATGTGGGCTCCGGAACATTGGAGACGCTGTCCATGGCTTACATAATATGCGAGAACTGGCTTGGTGGTGGGCGGGTGGATGGGAGCCTGGTTGGAGACGGCATCCCAGGAGCCAAGAGCTACAGTTGGGAAGGACCTCAAAGGCCATCGAGTCTAACCCTGGAATGTTAGAGAATGTCAGAACTCATTTAATCTTTTAAATACGCCTCTCCACAGGGCTCCCCACTCCCATGTCTCAAGGGCTTTGTCAGTAGGTGTTAGTTTTCTGTTCCAAGTAGCTGAAGTTTTGAAGAGAAATTAGAAGTGTGTGTGTGTGTGTGTGTGTGTGTGTGTGTGTGTGTCCAGGAGATGAAAAACATTTTAACTAATACAAACCACTTTGCATGGTATATAGTTTTAGGAAACATTATAGAAGGGAGGTAGCTGGAAGTGGAAGGAGCACTCACTGTATCTGGAGTTAGAAGACTCGAGTTCAGATCCAGTCTCTGCCACTTATTTGCCTGTGTGAATTTGGAAAAGTCACTTGACTAGCTGGGCCTCAGTTTTCTTATCTGTAAAATGATGGTTTGATCTAGATAAGGGGATCACACTCAAGGATGCCTCTTTTCTCCTCAAACTGGCAAAGACCCAGTTTTTCCTCCATTGTCTTATCTGTCTCTGCCTCTGTGTCTCTTTCCTTGTCTCTGACTGCCCCCCCCCCACTTCTGTCTCTCCTCTACCCACAATCCCCATCCTGAACAGTGAGGATTTCTTCTCTTTGCCTATTGAAATATGCTCCCACCTGTCAAGACTCAGTTTAAGGCTGTCCTCCTTTGTGGAGGCAAATTCAGTCCCCAGGGACATCCTCCTTCTCAGAAGTCATCAAACTTTAGGGGTTGGAGACCCAACTGAGTTAAAATTGTACCATAACAAGAATCCTGTCCCTAATGCTTGCTAGCTGTGTGACAACACTGGGCAGGTCACTTAACATCTCTCAGCCTCTGTTTTCTCTTCTGTAAAATGGGGATAACAGCAGCATTTACCTTCCCAGGTCGTTGTAGGGATCCAGTGAGGTAACTTACATAAAGCATTTCATGGCAATTCTGCCTGTTACTATTATCATCATCCTTGACTAGATGTAAATTCAGCTTTTGCGTGAGGTAGCCCATTCTCCTTTTTGGAGAGCTCTCCTTGCTAGGAAGCTTTTCCTAACGTCAAGTAAAATCGGCTTCTCTGTGGCAACCCATTGCTGTGCCCTCTGAGACAAAGCTAGGCATCATTCCCCTTTCGTGGGGCAGCTGTGACATCTCGAACCCCACGGGGGTCTTCTCTCTTCTGGGCTAAAAAATCTTTTTTGCTTCAACTGACTCCCATGTGGCAGGAACTCAAGGCCCTTCTCCATCCTCAGTGAGCTTATCTGCATGCTCTTGACCTTACTGGTGTTATTTCTAAAATATGGTGTCTGGAGAGATTTTCTACCCTAGACAAGCCACAGCTGGACCATCCTTTTCCTGGTCCTGGACAGGAGGGCTTTCGAAATAAGCTACCATCACAATGGCCCTATGAGGAAGAGCTGAGTTCATAGGTGACCCCAGACAATTTATTAGCAGGGTGACCCTGGACAAGTCACTTAACCTTTGCCGCAGTTTCCTCATCTGTTAAAATAGGGATGATGTAAAATAGCACCTACCTGCCAGGGTTTATTGGGAGGTTCAAATGAGATAATATTTGTAAAGCACACAGTAAGTATTTAATAAATACTTGTTTCTAACCTCTCTCCCTTTCTACAGGAGCAACATCAATGCCACAGTTTTGCCCTTGCTTATTCTCTGGTTGTTTGAGATGTGCTGGCTTTCTCTTTCTAGCTGGAGGGTAGCGTTTGGGAGGCGAAGGATGCTCTTCCATGGTAGGCAGTGTGAGACCATACTGGCCCTGGTCCTGAGAGAGAACATTTCCCCCTAATCCAAATTTACAGATCTCTGAAATGTATCCATAGACTCTTTTTTGGGGAATAAAAAAAAAATCAAATAACTCTTAGCTTCCATCTTAGAATCAATATCAAGTATTGGTTCTAAGGCAGAAGGGGTAGGTAATGGGGGTTAAGTGACTTGTCCAGGGTCACACAGCTAGGGAGTGTCTGAGGTTAGGTTTGAACCCAGGACCTTCTGTCTCTGGGCCTGGTTCTCCATCCACTGAGCCACCCAGCTGCCCTCTCTCCATAACCCCTTGGCTAAGAATCTCTTCTCGAACTTAGGCTAAAGAAATTCATTCAAGTGTGTACTGGGTACTAAAGAGAGAAGTCTCTCCCCGCAGGTAGCTCGGAGTCCTCTCGGGCACTTATTTGATTGTTGCGTTTTTTCCTTTCCATTTTTGACCAGAAGATGTGAGTTCAATTTCCTTCAAGTGTGAAATTTTAAGGCCAACCGATTGAGAGAAACATAATTGAAAATACCATTTCCGAGAGTCTGTGAGCATTGAAACTTGTGTGTATCTCATCAGCTCAGAAAGTAACCTGTGTTGGAGCCCCGCTTTGGCCACTTCCCTTCTTAATCAGGCAGCGCCAGGCTTGTGGAGTTGGGGAATATTCTCCGTTTTCAGGTGGTAAGTTCCACCCTGTGGCCGACTGTGTGCCGAAAGGTGCCTCGGATGGCAGCCAGCTGATCCAGTCAGAGTCTTAATAAGTGACTGATATCTGCTGAATGATGAGGGTACAAAGAAGCAAAAATAGTTCCCGCTTTGAAGAATCTTTCATTTCCCCAGGAGGCCCGGAAATACTTTGTGTACACATAGAAGTCAATACAGAGTATGCACAAATGAAAACAAAACATTAAAAAACTGATGGATATCTTTTTGTTCTTTCAACATCTTCATTTCTGAATCTATCTCTCCCCAGCAGGGCATCCCTCAAAACACAAAACGAAAAAAAGAGAAGAGAAAAAAAACCAGTAAAATCAACGAAATATACACCCTCTGAGTGTGACACCCCGTGTTCCATACCCATAGTTCCCGACCTCGCGAGAAATTTGGGCATTAGAATGAATTTTTTTTCCCCTCTTTTAATTCACATTGTTTCTTTCAGTGTGACGGCACATGCTCTTTTCTTGGTTTTAAATCTTTGACTGTGTCTGTGATTTTGAAGATCTCTCCTGGGTTTAGCTCCACGATCCTAGGTTTATTCATTTTGTAAGAAATCTTTCAAATTCAGGAGGCTGCCAGGGCCATGTTTCTGCACATCATGGACCTTTTAAATAGTGCTAGGTTTCTTTTAGAGCAATTTTTTTGCTCTGATAGCTCCTTTGCAATTACTGGAACCAAATTCTAGGTGTGGGACTGGAAGATTTCTTCCATATTGATAAGAGTGAATATTCCTTCTTCCTGGGCCTTATGAAACAGATGGCTGGTGGGAGCTGGTCAGTGCTGTACAGCCTTTTAAAACAATATGCATATTCTGAGGCATGACCTTAAGGAAGAAAAGAAAAGTACTTCATACTAATTTGATTTCCTGGGCCTCCTTCCCTTCCATATGGAACATCAGAATTGCCCATGGGTTAATCCTGAAGAGATACTCCCAGAAAGAAGGGGGAGGAGGCAGAGAAAAACATGGAATCTGGTTCGTATGTTCTCGGGAAATAGATAATGATGATAGTGTTAGACGTTCGGGATACTTAAATGTCAAACAGATCAATTTTCAGGAATGTTAGATTTTTATCTGGACACATGTTTTGCTTTTT
>NW_025383251.1:0-2778 GCF_016433145.1 Gracilinanus agilis | reverse complement strand
CCAGCACAGTGGCTAACCTATAGGCTACTTAGTAAATATTTGTTGATTGGTTAATCAATTGATTCAGTGAATGCATTCAATTGCAACTAAAGGACACAGGATTTAGAGCTGGAATCCATTAATCAATCAACAAACATTCATGGATTGACTATTTGCCAGGCTCTGTGCTAGGAAACTGGGAAATTGGAACAACAATAAAAATTCTCTGCTTTCAAGCACCTTGCATTCTATCAAAAGCAAAGACATAGATGCACACGTTTTTCTTACATTCAATCCAGCATGCTTTATTATTAAGCACAATATTTTTGATGCCTTAGTTTTCCCATATGTCAGATGAAATGGTTCATCTTGATGGATCTCTGAAATTCTTTCTAAATTCTGTGAACAGAATGGAAGATATCCTTTGCCGAAGCCAGAGATGAGTTCTTCCTGTCTGTTGAATTCTTTTTTCCCCCACTTATTTACTTAAAAGAAAACGTCTCTTGGATCTTTACTGAAAGCCAAAGATGTGAATTTGAGAACTTTTTGTGGTTAGATTTAAGCTCTCCTTAGTGTTCCCCCACCCCCAACTCCTTGTCACCTGGTTTATGAGGCAGTAATTATGAACTCTCTAAGATGCAGGGAAGAGGAAAACTGGAACAAGCCTCCATTCTAAATCTGGACTCCTGCACCTTGACCCTACCTAATTTCCCCTCTTTTTCTACTTTCCAAACTCAGTTCTCCTCTATCAATAGCTGAACTCAGTCCGTTATCTGGCTCTGTTTTGAAAGTGAACTGAGAGGTTAATCCAGAAGCCCTGGGGGAAAAGCAGGGATCAGAAGTTTTCCAAGAATAAATAAATTTGGGAGGAAGGGGAAAATAAATAGCCTAATAAAATACACACACACAAAAAAAAAATCCCAAACAAACCTAAATGGATAGATTTACACTTTAACGGACTTGTCTAGTTCTTTGGCAAGCCTGAGAGCATGGTAGGCAAGATTCAGAGATCTTAATAAAAGAGGTGTCCATCCATCCAGCTCTTTTTTTTTTTTTTTTTTTTTTTTTTTTTAACCCTTACTTCTGTCTTGGAATCGATAATAAGTAACAGTTGTTCCAAGGCAGAAAAGTGACTGAGGTCCAGTTCAACTCAACAAACCCTCAGTAAAAAGCCTCTTGTGTGTATTGAAACTGATGAGGTTTCCATAGAATCAGAAATAAAGATGAAAGAAGCCTTAGTGAGGCCATCTAGATTGAACCCCCTCGTTTTAAAAAAGAGGAAATTGAGGCCCCAAACTGTCATGGTCACAAGGAGATTTAAATGCAGGTCCTAGGACTCCAGATCCATAATTCTTTGTACTCTGCTTCCATTCTTTTATCCAAGGAATATCCCTTATTTCTGAGGGGGAAAAGTACTGAACACCTGATAGGAGTTTCTTCTTCATTCTTCCTGCAAACGTTTGATCAACATTTAGCTGCTCAGAGAGCACCATGCTGATAGAGATGGCTTTTCTCTAAAATGCTGTCCCTTCCCTCCTAGAGAGCTCACAGTGTAAGCAGGCTGATAAGATATGCGCCAACGACTATAACACTCTATCATTGTACTATTAGATGATTGTTTGGAATCATTTATCATGAGACTAGGTCTCCCCAGGAAGTTCATAGCTCACTTCTGTGGATCCTGACTGAATTTCTAACCCAAATTGCTAAGGATGATAATCCAAGACTTCTGAGAAGGGAGCCAGGGTTTATTTCATTGAAACTCTCTTTCTCTCCTAAGTACCCTAAGCCTCGGGCTAGTCCAGGATTTGGAGGGAGGGCGGTCCTCTTTTTAATTTGAGTTTTTACAAATTCATATACAATCCCACAAAAACCTTTTGAGGAAGGGGTACAGAAGCTCTTTGGGGGCTCGTGCTCCCCTACCACCCCTCAAGTTTCCTAATTCCCTCCCCAGGGGTGAAGGTGATCCTAATTTCTAGGAAGTTATGCCAAAGCCTAGTAAGAGGGGAAAAAACCGCTCTGTGAATCTGTTGTCCCAGAACTCAGCCAAATATCAAGCGGCTCATCACCAACATAGAGTCATAGAGTTTTAGAAGTTTTAGCCACAGCAGTTTTTACAGATCATCTTTTAAGACATATAGATGGGTTTCAGACTTCGAAGGGAGGGAGAGGACTCACTTTCCTCATCTGTAAAACAGAGTAGGGCATGTGAGCCTAAATAAATAGCCTCTGGGAACCCTTTCAGCTCTAGAACTAAGATCCTAGACCCAAAGGGTCCTTGAAGGGAACATAGATTTAGAACTGGAAGAAAATTTACTGGCCATCTAGTCTAGGGGTTTGTAATTTTTTTTTTTTTTTTTTTTTTTTGGTATCATAGACCCCTTTGATCTTCTGGTAAAGTCTATTGTATCTGTCTCAGGTTGTTTTTAAATGCATAAAATAAAATACATAGGAAACCAATTATATTGAAAAAGTTATAAAAACATATATTTTTAGGCACACACGTGCACAGATATTTGATTAAGACCTAGTCACCTGAAAAAGAATTTTAAACCAAACTGTAAGAAAATTACGTCTTACTGAGCTCGGGAAAACATCTATGATTGTTCCCCACTTCTTTGTTGAGCTGACTGTCAAAACGGATTTGTAACTAAAGTTAGGAATCATGGGGGTGGGGGGAGGAGTATATTTTCTTTTATGAATGTCTGGGAATTTTTTTCCTTTAGACTCCAAAAGTGGAATTGAATATACGGTGATTAATTCAGTTCCTAATGTATTGCCATAGGACTTGCATTATGA
>NW_025383250.1:0-5239 GCF_016433145.1 Gracilinanus agilis | reverse complement strand
TTATGTATAGAAATATATATATTATATAGAAGTATATATTATATATAGAGAAATATATATAATTTAAAAATAAATAAATGACTAAATAAATATATATAAATATAGAATTAAATATATATAGATATCTATTTATAGTGAATTAGATGCTGTCTAAGGTCCCTTTGAGAGCCAAAATTCCCAATGGGAGCCTATTCCCCTGAGATGGTCCTGAAGCCATTCCCAGGGGAAGACAGAAGTAAGGACTGTGGTTTCTCTCTCAGCTCTCCAGAAAGCTAAGGGCTAAACACTCCCCGTTTGGCAGTGGCCTTGGGAGAGGCATCCTAAGGCAGAATGGATATAAAGGACAGAAGAAATCTCTCTCTCTCTCTCTCTCTATGCAGCCCTTTGCCACGACAGAGATAGGGCTGACACTCTCCCTTTCCTCTGACCCAACAGCAATATGAAAATTGGCGGGAGAAGCAGCCGGATAACTTCTTTGCAGGCGGGGAAGACTGTGTGGTGATGGTGGCCCATGAGAGCGGCCGCTGGAACGACGTCCCCTGTAACTACAACCTCCCCTACGTCTGTAAGAAAGGCACAGGTAACAGCGGCCGCTCCAGACAGAAGACCCTGGGAAGCTAACGGGGTGGAGTAGGCTGGAGGGGTGAGAGGGCCAGCCTGGGGGCTCCAGGAAAGGAGAGAACCTGATGGCCCGTGGTGGAATACAGGGAGCTCTGATCTGGGAGTCATGGAACTTGGGTTCTGATCCTATCCTCTGCTCTTGTTTTGGGTTATGTGACCTTGGATAAGTCTTTTCCCTTCCTCTGAAATGGAACGGGGAGACTGGATGGCCTCTAAGGAAAAGACTTTCAAAGCCATGTAATTCCACCCCCCTCATCACTTACTGTATTGCATATCATTCTGAAGGTCAACCAGAACCATCGGCTGACCCCACTCCCATAGCACTGTTCAGTAACACCCAAGCTGCAGGTTACAAGGCGCTCGTGTGTGGGAGTGGGCAAATGAGTGGGATGGATTACGGTGGCTATAAAAAGGCCGAATCTTATGTTCAGACCAGTAGAGGACATACACGCACACACACGCAGAGGCATACATGTCACGGGTAGGCGTGCGAACACTCCAGACGTATCCATCATGTCACACAATCAGCATTTAGCTTGTGTTCGTGCATCAACGGTCAAGCATTCTGTTTATCTCAGTTCCGAAGGCAAACGGTCTCAAGTAAAGATCTTAGCCCTGTGTAGGGGCTGCTGGTCTCTCCCTTCCCCGTTCTAATATTCCATGCTCTAAAGTCCCTTCCAACGCGGATATTCCCTGTATTTCCACCAGAAAATACCAAGCCTAGAGAAGGGCGCAGCCTGCTGCCAAGGAAAGTCTCTCCTAGGGCTAGTTACCCCAGCGTGGAAGACTTCCTTTTCCAGAGGTGGCTCCTCTCCCCTCGCCCACATACCCACACACCCCTTGACACAAGGCATTTTCATTTCTGGACCAGCCTGACCCTGGGCTTGTCCTCTGACCCATTCTGACTTGGGTGCTGGCCCCTGTGTCCTCCAGTGCTATGTGGCCCCCCTCCAGCGGTGGAGAACGCCTCGCCCGTCGGCCCTCGGAAGGCCAAGTACAGTATCCACTCCAGTGTGCGCTACCAGTGTGACAAGGGCTTCACTCAGCACCACGTGGCCACCATCAAGTGTCACAGCAATGGAAAGTGGGACCGGCCCAAAATTGTCTGCACCAAACGTAGGTGACTGCCCCTCCTCCTCCACCCTAGCCCTACCCTCGTCCGTCTAACTAGCCCGGAAAATAGTGTCGCCTCATGGAGACTGAGCCAGGACGAGGCAGAGTTCCTTTTCTGTAGCAGTCCAGGGGTTTAATAAATGCTTGTTGGCTTGACTTCTTGGGAGAGAAAATGGAATATACAAACATCGATGAAGAGGAGGTGTGGGGAGGCCGGGGAGAGTGGTCTCCATCATCCGGGAAGCTGTGCTATTTCCTCTCTGCCATCAGACCGTTAGGAGCTACCAGTGGCAGTGATGATAATCAATGCTGAAGTGCAGCTGGGATCTCAAAACAGGCACTTCCACCACCCCTGCAAATCCCACACCCGCTCCTCCTGTGCCACTTCGCCCAGGTCCTCCCAGAAATCCTCCACCTGAGCTGTTGGTTGAGGTCCAAATGAAATAATATATTAAAGCTAGTCTCTGTCTCTGTCTCTGTCTCTCATTCTCTCTCTTTCTCTCTGTCTCTCTCTTATTCTGTCTCTCTGTCTCTCCATCTCCATCTCTGTCTGTCTCCATTTCTGTCTGTCTCTCTCTCTCTTTCTCTTTCTCTCTCCCTGTCTATCTATCTCTGTGTGTGTCTCTCTTTCTCTCTCTCTCTGTCTCTTTGTCTCTCTCTGTCTTTTTCTTTTCTCTCTCTCTTTCTCTATCTCTCTCATTCTCTCTTTTCTCTCTCTCTTTTCTGTCTCTCCCTTTCTCTTTGTCTGTCTCTCTCTCTCTGACTCTCCTTCTCTGTCTCCATCTCCATCTATCTCTGTCTCTCTGACTCTGTCTCTGTCTCTTTCCATCTGACTATCTGTGTGTCTCTCTCATTCTCTCTCTCTGTCNTGTCTCTCCCTTTCTCTTTGTCTGTCTCTCTCTCTCTGACTCTCCTTCTCTGTCTCCATCTCCATCTATCTCTGTCTCTCTGACTCTGTCTCTGTCTCTTTCCATCTGACTATCTGTGTGTCTCTCTCATTCTCTCTCTCTGTCTCTTTGTCTCTCTCTGTCTTTTTCTTTTCTCTGTCTCTCTTTCTCTGTCTGTCTCTCTCTGTCTCTCTGTCTCTCCCTATCTATCTCTCTCATTCTCTCCATCTCTCTCTTTTCCTCTCTCTCTCTCATTCTTTCTGTCTCTTTGTCTCTTTCTCTCTCTTTCTCTATCTCTCTCTGTCTCTATCTCTCCCTATCTATCTCTCTCTCTCCATCTCTCTCTTTTCCTCTCTCTCTCTCATTCTCTCTTTCTGTCTCTCTCACTCTGTCTCTCCATTTCTGTCTCCATCTCTATCTGTCTCTGTCTCTTTCTCTCTCTCTCTCTCTCTCATCTCTTCATCTCTCTCTTTTCTTCTCTCTCATTCTTTCTGTCTCTTTCTCTCTCTCTATCTCTGTCTCTGTCTCTCATGCTGCCTCTCCATCTCTGTCTCCATCTGTCTGTCTCTCTATCTCTCTATCTCTCTATCTACCTACATCTCTCTCTGTCTCTCTCTCCATCTCTCTTTTCCTTTCTCTCTCCCTCTCATCTCTCTCTTTTCTATTTTTTCCTCTCTCTCCATCTCTCCCCTCTTTCACTCCATCTCTCTCTCCTTGCTCTCTCTTTTCATCTGTCTCTCTCTCCATTGATATATATAACATCTATACTATTATCATTGTTATTATTGAAGTAGCTAGATAACAGTAGATAGTGTGCTATACTTGGAATCAGGAAGACCCAAGTTTAAATCCTGCCTTTCACACTTACCAGCTAACTATATGACCCTACATAAGTCACTTAACTTTTCTGTACCTAATTTTCCTCCTCTTTACCTTTTTCCTTTTTCTTTCTTTCTTTTTCTTTTTCATCTTAATTTTTTTTCCTCCTCTTTAAAAAATGAAGGACTTGGGCTTGGTGGCCTCTAAGCCCCCTTCTTACTCTAAAACTATGCTCCTATGATTGCCAGTTCTTGCCTCAGCATGACCCCCTCATCTCCTTTTCCAGTCTGTCGACATTTTTTAAAGCACTGGTGTTAAACTCGAGTCAAAAGGGGCCTCCTACCTAAGGATCCCTGTGAGCTGCAGATTGACTTAGTTTTTAAATGTAATGTTTTCTATGTTATGCTGTATTTTTCTTTATTTTGTTAAATATCTCCCAATTACATTTTAATCTGGTTCAGGTGACACTGGGGAATGTTGTAGGAGGCCTGTGGTCATGCGTTTGACACCTCTGTTTTAAACTACTGATCTTTTGCTGTTCTCTGTGACATTTGCAGCCTCCTCAAGCATCCCATACACCCCTCTGTTGCCCTTGGGGTGACCCACAACTTAAATTCTTGGAACACTGTAATACTTCATGTCTCCAGCCATACAACAACATTACAAGAGTATGACTTTTGCAATGATGGGCTTTTGTTCCAAGGAGAAGCCTGGATCCTTTAAAAGCCCCACCTAATTTCCCCAAAGCAATTCAGTTTGTTCCCCTCCTCCTCAGTCCTGGGTCTGGAATTGTCCCTTTTATCCAAATTATCCACATTTTAATCCAAAATAAGGAAGTAGCGTATTTCAGGGATAAGAGTATATATTATAATATATTATGTATAATTATATAATATAGTTGTATATTATATAATATTATATAATATATGAGTGTGCGTATATATACATATATATGTATATGTATGTATATGTATAATAAAAGTCTGGAGTCGTAATACCTGGGTTCAAATCTCATCTCTGTAGCTTGAAATGTTCTCCTTCCTCCTATTAGTCTCCTGGCTTCCCTGACTTCCTTCGTGTCCCAGCCAAAATCCCACCTTCTATAAAAAGACATTCCCGTGGGGGCAGCTGGGTAGCTCAGTGGAGTGAGAGTCAGGCCTAGAGACGGGAGGTCCTAGGTTCAAACCCGGCCTCAGCCACTTCCCAGCTGTGTGACCCTGGGCAAGTCACTTGACCCCCATTGCCCACCCTTACCAATCTTCTACCTATGAGACAATACACCGAAGTACAAGGGTTTAAAAAAAAAAAAAAAAAAAAAAAAAAAAAAAAAAGACATTCCCGATACCCCTTCATTCTAGTGACTTCCCTCTGCTGATTAGTTCTAATTTATCCTATCTATATCTTATTTGTATATAATTGTTTGCATGTTTTCTCCCCATTCATAAGCTTTTGGAGAGCAGGGACTATCTTTTTTAATATAATTTGTTTTTGTTTCGTTAAATATTTCCCAATTACATGTAAAAAATTTTCAACATTCATTTTTTTTATTTAAATTTCCAAATTCTCTTCCTCCCACTCCTTCCCCTTCTGGAGAAGGCAACCAATTTTATATTGATTATACATTTGAAATCATGCAAAACATATTTTCATATTTATCAAGTTACAAAAGAAAACCCAGACAAGGAAGAGAGAGGGAGAGGGAGTCAGGGAGACAAGGAGAGGGAGAGGAGAGGGAGAGAAGGAGAGGCAGAGAGGGAAAGAGGGTGGGAGGGTTGGAGGAAAGAAAGAGAAAGAAAGAG
>NW_025383249.1:0-3683 GCF_016433145.1 Gracilinanus agilis | reverse complement strand
TTCTGCAAGAATGAACATGGGAGCCAGGACATGTGGGTCCCAGCTTCAGAGATGTCACTTTCCATGTGAACATGAATAGATCAAGTCCCTTCTCAGTCTTGGCTCTATGAAAATAAATCTAATAATCTTTCTTTTCTCTATCTTCCAGGATAATTGTGAGGACCAAGTGGATTGAGGGACATGAAAAAACTTTGAAGACTGGGAAATGTTTTTACTTTGAAGTTTAAGGCCTGTTTCTTGTTCAATTTAAATTTTCCTCTGTTGCCCCATTTTGGAATGGAAGGGCTAGCTTCTTAATAGTTATCAAGGGAGAACACATTCAGAAACTTTTACCTAGATAAGTATAACACTAGTTTGTGTCTGTTGTTCAAGGACCAGGCTAGTTAATTGCAGTGATATTCAAAACTAGAAGGCTAGGAATTGAGTCATGATTTAGATTTTGGCCATGAGAATTCAAAGACTAGCTAGTAAGGTACAAGGTAACTACAACCGTAAGATCCCAGATCTTTCACTGAAGAAAAAAGGCACATCATCTCTTGTAATATAAACACCAAGAGATTTGATGTCATAGAATGTGCTTTCAAATACTAGCTCTACTACCTAGGTGACCTTGGACAAATTACTTAGCCACTATTAGTCTCATTCAGTGTCCCCATTTCATAAATGAGGCAGCTGACCTAGATGATTTCTAGGGCCCCTTTGAGCTCCAAACTGCTATGATTCTCTAAAAAGAGTCATGGGATTCATAGGAGAAATAGAAGGGAAAAAAATAAAAAAAAAGCAACTAACAACACTGACTTTGGAAAGCTTGAGCCTTTTTCTCTTCTACCTCTCTTTAGCTCATCTCCTTCCCATTGAAATCGATACCCTCCCTCAAGGAATCCCACTTTAAAAGCTTACATTTATCACCAGAGATTAGCACAAAGTCAGAGAGAGGGATAAGAACAGAGGACATAGGTAACCTTTGATCCTAACTTGACTCCTGTCACATGAGTGACCGAGCTGCAATCTGTCACCATATGACACAAGGGCCTTTGACAGGCACTTAGTGACAACAGCAGATGAGGATGGAAGCATTCACGCATAATTAAAAATTGAATGGGGGAAGGGGCTAGGATTTTCAAAGGCTGGAGTTGGAAAATCAAGAGTTCTCTATGGTTCTTTTAGAAATAATATTTATAATGTATCAAGCTATAAGTAGAAAATGTTAAAAGGATTTCTATGTCATTTTTTCTCTGTTGTTCCTGCTTGACTCTATTTGAGGTTAATTTTTACCATTATTGTACAACACCAAATTATAAATATACATATATGCATATGTATATTATTTATCTCTGATAAATGAGCATGATAATCCTCTTTCCTATAGACTCCCTAGCTTTCTTATCATAGACATCATATCCCAAATTATTTCTCTCACAGAGTCATTATATGGAAAAAGTTTTACAAAATTCAACTTACTAAATAAAGGAGAGATGGTAGCAGTGGTATCAGTACTGATAGTGGTGGCGATGCTAATAAATTGTGGAAAATTTTCAACATATTCCTGCAGTCTAAAAAAATTGAACATTTACCAGTCAGCTACATGACCCAACACATCCCTCACTAATAGGATCACAGATTTGTATCTGGAAGGGACCTAACAAATCATCTAATACAGGTGAGGAAAATGAACTCCAGTGATTTTAAATTATTTGCCCAAGATCACACATGTATGAAATGTCAAAGTTAGGATTTGAATTCAGTTCCTTGTACTTCAAATCCACCTTTCATCCCACTGTACTCCATCATTCTCCTTGGAATGGAGAGGTGATTAGAATTGTACATCAGAAGTTTACTACCTTATATAAATAAGGAGCAAATACTCATTCTATAGAAAGAACTCAAAATATCATTGAGAATTCAACATATAATCTTTAGTGAAAACAGGGCATCATTATAAAGCTATTGCCCCCAACAACCAGATAATAACATGGATCCATAAAAATTGAAGAACAAATTTTTATTTATGTCACCATACTAAATACATATAAATTGTAAATGATAGAGAATGGAAAGTTTCAAAATATATAGCCCCTGGTGGAAGGGGAAAAAACATGTCAGAACAGAGCAAGGTACAGATCATCCCTAAGATTCTGTTTGCTAAGGGAATTATTCCAAAGACACTTTTATTGAATCTATAGAAGATCAGCTTATTTAATCATTAGGGTGGGATTTGGACTTATGATCACATTGGGATCACATTGGGAATTCCCAGGTGAGGATATTCTCTTTGTTACTGCTTATGGACACCTTCTCAGCAATTTAATGCCTCAGGGAGAAGCCTTGAACACTAAGTGGTTAAATAACTTGCCCAGGAATAAACAGTGTGAGAGGCAGGACTTGAACTCAAGTGGCCCTGGCTTTGAGGCCAGTTCTCTATCAGATATGCTGCTGTTGCCTGTCTTGATGTTTTAATGTGTTTGTTCAGTTACAAAGGGCAATCATTTTCTCCATTTGCACAATACTCCACAGAACACTAAAAATTAAAGAATTGCGACACATCCTTATGCCATTTCTATGGGAACTCAGAAAAGATAAGAATGATAAAATATTTAACCATCATCATCATTATCACCATTTCCTTTCATTTCAATAGTACTCTAAGGTTCTAAATGGTCTTTACATAAGTTGTGTCAGTGAATCTAAAAAAAAAAAGTGGTGAAGGAAATGATGTGCTACAGTGGGATGAATGGTGGATTTGGAATGGAAGAGCCAAATTTAAATCCTAGCTTTAACATTTCATACCTGTGTTACCTTGGGCAAATTGCTTACACTCTCTGGGTCTCAGTTTCCTCACCTCTGTTAGATGATGTATAAGGTCCCTAAACAGATATTAATCAATGATCTTATTAGTAAAGGAGCTCATTCATTTGCTGGCATTTAGTTCTTCCATTGAAACAAAACCTGTCTTCAGTTCAATGCAATGAACATTTCCTGCAACAGCAGCTCTATTGCCAACACTCCTTAGTTCTGATTCAATGAAAAGAGGCATTTGGAAATCACTGTCTATTTAGCAAAAGAAGTTTGCTTTGCCCTACAAGAGCAACAATATGTAACAAGGATGCATTTGACTTCTCCACATGAAGCTCCTCTTGTCTCCAACCAGAAACATGTCTAGTTAGTAGTAGGTCATTACAATATGGCCACTTCTGTGGTCTTAGGTACTGACCAAATCAGAGAAGCCCAGATTCCATGGGTATGATATTTTTTTTCTCTTAGAAGACAAGATAGCTGCATCAGGTCTAAATTTTCAGCTTGCAACATTTAGTGGTTACTAAACTCTAAGGGATTACCACACAGGTAAACTAAAATAAATCAGATCTGGGGATTATCTTCATCCTATCAAGTATTTAATAAATACACAGTAGGAGTAAAACAAGGAAAAAAGAAACAGTTTCTGATTTCAAGGAGCTTAAGCTCTAAAAAGGAGTAGAAATAGGATATTTAAATAGATCATCATCATAATAAAAGAGAATAAAGAGAATAAGAGAAAGTGGAAAAGATGTTCTAGAAAGGAAGATGAAAAAAGGAATTGTAGGAAATGAAGATGTTTGAAAGATGTCATGTAAATGTATATATTTTATATATATATATATATGCATATATATGAGAGGTTATAGGTAGGTAGTGTAAAAGGGAAT
>NW_025383248.1:1275-2277 GCF_016433145.1 Gracilinanus agilis | reverse complement strand
TATATTTCTCTCTCTCTCTCCCTGGCCCCTCCCTACACACACACACACACACACACACACACACACACACACAACATATTTTACAATTCACAAAGCATTTTCCTCACAACCATCCTGTGAAATAAGTAATACAAATATTGTTATTCCCATTTTATGAATGAGTGCAGTTTGTGACTTATCTAAGGCCTCATAACTAATTATTTATGGAGTCAAGACACAAACTAGGTCTTCTAATGCTAAGTCCAATGTTCTTTCCACTAGAAGGACTTTACTTCTGCATAAATAAATAGGAGGTTATATCCTTACCACTCTGATATTCAAGCCTTATAATCAGCCAGGTTGGGTTGATNATATATATATATATATATATATATATTTCTCTCTCTCTCTCCCTGGCCCCTCCCTACACACACACACACACACACACACACACACACACACACAACATATTTTACAATTCACAAAGCATTTTCCTCACAACCATCCTGTGAAATAAGTAATACAAATATTGTTATTCCCATTTTATGAATGAGTGCAGTTTGTGACTTATCTAAGGCCTCATAACTAATTATTTATGGAGACAAGACACAAACTAGGTCTTCTAATGCTAAGTCCAATGTTCTTTCCACTAGAAGGACTTTACTTCTGCATAAATAAATAGGAGGTTATATCTTTACCACTCTGATATTCAAGCCTTATAATCAGCCAGGTTGGGTTGATGCTTAACCCAGATTTCATTCCAGATTAGTTGGGCCAAGGCTTTCAGGCTCTTCTGATGACCCTGACTCACATCTAGTCACCAAAATAAGTCTCGGTATGCTCACCCTTTAAAATATTCCTATTATACATCATCCCATTTTGTTTTGGGAATGAGGAACTTGATCCTTCATAGAAGTGTTGTGATGGGGTAGGGGACACGGAATCATGGTTGAGTTAGATGCCTTAGAAAGAATGATCCTTCTCTCTCTCTCTCTCTCTCTCTCTCTCTCTCTCTCTCTCTCT
>NW_025383248.1:0-1203 GCF_016433145.1 Gracilinanus agilis | reverse complement strand
TCTCTCTCTCTCTCTCTCTCTCTCTCTCTCTCTCTCTCTCTCTCTCTCTCTCTCTCTCTCTCTTCTTTTTAAACCCTTACCTTCTATCTTAGAAACAATACTAAGTATTGGTTCCAAGACAGAAGAGCAGTAAGGGCTAGACAATGGGGGTTAAGTGACTTGCCCAGGGTCACACAGCTAGGAAGTATCTGAGGCCAGATTTGAACCCAGGACCTCCCATCTCTGGGCCTGACTCAGTCTACTGAGTTACCTAGCTGCCTCCTCCTTCTCACTTTTTTGGTCTGACTAGACTCTTTGAAGCCTTTCTTTAGCCTAGGACCAAACAGAATTTATTACAACCACAGGGCACAAGTCTTCCTGAGTCAGGAAGATGAGTCCAAAAGATACCTCAAACATTTACTAGTTGTGTGACTATGGACAAGTCACTTACCCTCTATTTACCTCAGAGTTTCCTACCAGTGAAATGGGGATGATTATAATAGCAACTACCTCAAAGGGTTGTTTTGATAATCAAATTAGATAACATAAGTAAAGCACTTTGCAAACCTTAAAATAGTATAAAAATTCCAACTTTTATTATCATTATTAGGAGGTCCTGAGTTCTTGCTCTTTTTAAATAACCTAAGTGGAATCTCATGAACTCAGGCCCAGTTAACTAGAGGATAGTCTTACACGGGCCTAGGCAATTGTGATTTAAGCTGAAAATTGAGTAAAATAAGGAATTGTCAAAGTTTTACTGCATTTTTTTAAAGCCTCAACTCTGCTAGTTAACAAATAATGCAGGGGCAGCTAGGTGGCTCAGTGGATTGAGAGTCAGGCCTAAAGACAAGAGAGGCTAGGTTTAATTGTGCCCTCAGACACTTCCTAGCTATGTGACCCTGAGCAAGTCATTTAACCCTCATTGCCTAGCCCTTACAGCTCTTCTGCCTTAGAATCAATACATACGAAGTATTGATTCTAAAATAGGAGAATTTTTTTTTTGTTGTTTTGTTTTTAGAAAAAACAGCAACAAAAAAACCAAATGATGACAAACCAAATGTCTAAGAACCTTTTAGCAAGTTAAAAAAACTTTGATTCAATATAAATGCTTAAAACTTCTCCATTATTCAAAATAGCTAATTTTTGCTAAACCGACAATTCATTTTTATTCCCCGATTCAGGTTTTTATTGATATTTGTCCATTCTGTTTCGTTATATATGTGC
>NW_025383247.1:0-6388 GCF_016433145.1 Gracilinanus agilis | reverse complement strand
CTTTCTTTCTTTCTTTCTTTCTTTCTTTCTTTCTTTCTTTCTTTCTATCAGAACAGTAAAGGCTAGGCAGTTGGGGTTGTGACTTGCCCAGAGTCACACACAGCTAGGAAGTATCTGAGGCCAGATTTGAGGCCAGGACCTTCTGTCTCCAGGCCTGACTCTTGAGCCACTGAGCCACTGAGCTGCTCTACTAAGGCAGATTTCAAGACCTCCTCAGAATAAGTCATTTCTTTCCAACAGTCCAAAAATGTGAACTTCCTTTGGCAGTAATTGAGTTCAGCTCCTGCAGACACAGTAATGATGGCTCTGTAGATGAATTATATATGTGAGAAACAAAAGTGCCTCTCCCTCCCCAGAAGGACTCAGGCCTGGAAGACTGTCTGGGTTAGGGAAGCAGTGACCTCAGCGGGAAATCTTCCGGTTATAATGGTGCCGGATGCCTTAACTGGGTGTGACCTACCCTGGCTGTTGTTCAGAACTGTATGACCCTTTTCATAATAATAATGGCTGACATTTATGGGACACTTGAAGCCTTCCAAATTGCTTTATGACTTACAAAATACTCTGCATACATGAATTCAGGCCCTCACCTGGGCTGATCAAATAAGCCTCCTATTGGGTCTCCCCATCTTTCCTCTTCCCCCTTCTCTGCCCACTTGCAGAAGCAAAAATGGGAGGAGAGGAAACGAGCCTTTATGTATCACCTACAATGTACCAGGCACTGGCTAAGTGTTCTCCAACTATATATCATTTATAATATGAAAATGGGGGGGGGGAGCAGCTGGGTAGCTCAGTGGATTGAGAGTCTGGCCTAGAGATAGGAAGTCCTGGGTTCAAATTTGATCTCAGAGACTTCCTAGCTGTGTGACCCTGGGCAAGTCACTTAACCCCCCATTGCCTAGCCCTTACTGCTCTTTTATCTTGGAACCAATACACAGTATTGACTCCAAGATGGAAGGTAAGAGTTTAAAAAAAAAAAAGTAGATGGGGATCAAGTGATACACATATAACCCAGTGGAGTGGGAAGAGGGACATCATGAATCAGGTAACCACAGAAAAATATTTTAAAATAAATAAAATGAAAAAAAAAAACAAATAGATGTATCTCATTTGATCCTCCCAACCACCTAGGAGGTAGGTCCTGTTATTATCCCTATTTTACAGATGAGGAAACTGAGGGAGACAGAGATTAATTGAGAGTGTCTGAGGCTGGATTTGAACTCAGGTCTTCCTGACTCCAAGACTGACATTTAAGCTGCCTAAATCTGGCCACAGAGGCCTCTGGTCCAAAAAGCTCCCTAGTGCCTCCAGGATACAAGAACAATTAAAACCCTTCACACACTACTTTTCCAGGCATACTACACAGTCTTCTCCTTGGCACTTTCTACCTGCCTGCCAAAGTGTCCTGATTGCTGTTGACCATACACTGGCTGCCCCGTGCCTACAACGACCTCCCTCCTCACCTTCACCCTGTGGAATCTCCAGATCCCTGGAAGGCTTGGATCAAGCCACCTCGTGATTTCCGGAACCGTTAAAATCACCCTGTATTTATCTTTTGTTTGTATCTTGTCCCCTGCAGAGGGACGAGGTCTGGTCCATTTGTGGTTCAGTCATTTTTCAGTCTTGCCTGACTCTTCATGACCCCCTTTGGAGTCTTCTGGGCCAGGATACTGGAGTGGTTTGCCATTTCTTTCTCTAGCTCATTTTCCAGATGAGGAAACTTTGGCCAGCTAGGTAAAGTGACTTGCCCAGGGTCACACAGCTACAGAGTGCCTGAGGCTGGCTTCGAACTCAGAAAGATGAGTTTTCTTGACTCCAGTCCTGGTACTCTATCCATCACACCTCCTAGCTATATTCCATACCTAGCACAACACTGGCACTTCAGTTACTTAAGTACTTGGTAAATTGGCAACTGGTGTTACAATGGATAGAGCACTGGGTTTAGAGTCAGGAAGACCTGAGTTCAAATCTAGCTTCAGACACTTATTTACTGTGTGTCCCTGGGCAAGTCACTTCCATTTGCTTCTGTTTCCTCATTTGTAAAATGGGGATAATCACAGTACCCACCTCCTCGGGCTGTTGTGAGGATCAGTGAGATAAAATGAATAAAGCACTTAGCAGAGTGCCTGGTACATAGTAGGTACTATATAAATATTAGCTATTATTATTATTATTATTATTCTTGAATTGGAATGAGGAAGCTATGAACTTGAGACCTCACCCCATCCTTGCTCCAGACACCCTCAGACTCAGCAGCCCTTCACAGATGTAGCTGAGAGAGCTGAATCCAGCCTCCAGATGTGGTCTAACTCAGAGTGGTTAGTCCTTTGTCTTCTCCTGGACCTTCTGTCTCTCTCTGTCTCTGTCTCTGTCTGTCTGTCTGTCTGTCTGTCTCTCTCTCTCTCTCTCTCAACCCTTACTGTGTATTGGTTCTAAGGCAAAAGAGCAATAAGGGCTAGGTAATAAGGGTTAAGTGACTTGCTCAGGGTCACACAGCTAAGAAATGTCTGAGACCAGATTTGATCGTAGGGCTTCCTGTCTCTAGACCTGATTCTCAATCCATTGAGCCACCTAGCTGCCCTATGCTTCTCTTAATGGAAGTCGAGACGGAATTAAAATTCAATTAATTTTCTAAACAGTCGGGCTCCCCCAACCTGAGGTCAAAGTTGTATTTTTGTTGTGAAGCTGATTTTTTTGAACCGAATGTAAGACTTTCCCTTTAGCCTAATTAATAATAACTTTATGATATTAGACCCAGTGTTCTAGCGTGCTAAGATCTTCTGGATCCTGACTGTCCTTTATTATGTCAGAGTCATCCTTCCCCTTCCTCCCCCCTAGCCTTGTGCCATTTGTAAAGTCAATGAGTCTGCCTCCTGCGCCTTCATCCCAGCCAGCCCTGAGACATGGCTCCTTCCAAAAGACCACTCTTTGTGTCTAAACATCCAACCAGTTCTGAATCGACCTCAACTGTTCCTTGAGCTAGCTCGCCATCTCCATCTTTTCCATATTAATAGCATGAAAGAGCTGTCGCCTCCCTTCCGTCCCATATCCATGGGGCCTGCCCTCCTCAAAGCCCAGAGAGCTCCCCGAGGTCCAGTCCTTGGCCTTCCCTCTCCCCTGGCCCAGAGAAAACATCTGGCCAAGCCATGAGTCACTCCCCTTTACCCCCTGCCTCACCCTACACACACACTTTAGGACTATCCACAGGGCTCAGAGCTGGGACTTCTAGGGGCCAGGTTCTAGCTTAGGCCCTCCACTGGGAAGCCCAGAGAGTTCAGGATGTTCTCTCAGGGCCACTGTTTATTTTGGGGCCGGACATCACTGCTCCCCCTTCCCCCTCTTTCCATTTGGGAACAAGGAGATCTATTCACAACTGAAGCCTCATGGGGCATCCGTTCAGCCTCTCCCCATGCGTTCTCATTCTGGGCACATCGTTATAAAGGGAGTAGAAATTAATTTAGGGCAACGACCCATTGAAGGACAGTGCACTTACCCAGGTTGGCAAAGAACCACCACAGAAATCAAGATGGCCTACAATGCCATGCATAAAATGATGGAATGAGACATTGTCTCGTCCCAATTCTCCTTGACCCACTTTACAGATGGATAAACTGAAAACCCAAAGAAGGGCAAGGTCGTAGGGAAAGTACCACATATACAAAAATGTTTGTGCCATATTCTTTTTGTTAGATAAAGGGGAAAAAAAACTAGAAACAAAATGGGTGTCCATTGAAAGGGAATGGCTGGATAAATAATAGCATTAGATTATTTTTTTTTGCTTGTTTCACTCCTGATCTTATTGGAAATGTTTCTAATTTTTTTAATTTTAATTTTGAATATTTTCCCCTAGTTTCATGTTCTTTCCCTCTCCCCCAGACTCCCCTAACCCCCCTTAGCTGACGCACAATTCCACTGGGTTTTACATGTATCATTGATCAAGGCCTAATTCCATATTATTGATAGTGGGACTAGAGTTATCATTTAGTGTCTACATCCCCAATTATAACCCCATCAGCCCATGTGTTCAAGCAGTTGTTTTTCTTCTGTGTTTCCGCTCCCACAGTTCTTTCTCTGAATGTGGCTGGTTTTCTTTCTCATAATTCCCTCAGCCTAATAGCATTAGATTATAATAGGATGAACATCCAGCGACTAGGTGGCTCAGATACTTCCTAGCGATGTGAACCTGGGCAAGTCATTTTATTGTTTGCTTCAGTTTCCTCATATGGAAAATGAGCTAGAGAGAGATAATGGAAAACCATCCCAACATCTTTGCCAAGAAAACCTCAAATGGGGTCACATGACTCAAGAACAACATGGTAGAGAGCAGCTGAGTGGCTCAGTGGATTTAGAGCCAAGCCTAGAGATGGGAGGTCCTGGGTTCAAATCCTGCCTCAGACACTTCCTAGTTGTGTGACCCTGGGCAAGTCACTTAACCCCTATTGTCTATCTCTTACTGCTCTTCTGCCTTAGAACCAATACACAGTATTGATTCTAAGATGGAAGGTGAAGGTTCAAATTAAAAAAAAAAAAAAAAGAACAACATGGTAGTAATACACTCCATCCACTTCCTGCCTTCCATGGTTTCTTTCAAGACTCAACTCAGATCCCACCTCTGGAAAAAGCCTTTCACAGTGCCCTGCTGCATCCTCGCCCCACCCCAGCTGCTGCTGCCTCACCTTCTGTCTGCCCAGTGTATATCGTGTTTGTAATAGTTACTTACTTTCTATCTTGCCCATTAGAGGGCAGGGACTGTTTCTGATCATTCTTTGTATTCTCAGCACATAGCACCATGCTGGCACACGGCAGATGCTTGTGGACTCACTGAGAAAGATCGGGCAAAAAAACAGAATTCAGAGACTCTTGGGAAGACATACATGAACAGATGCAGAGTAAACAAAGGAGAAGCAGGACAAATGCTGTCATTACAGCCCTAAAAATCCAATTCAACAACCATGAAAAACTTTTCAAATGAATGGGTTTATCATTTATATTTTATATCACTCATATTTTTTTTTTAAACCCTTGTACTTCGGTGCATTGTCTCATAGGTGGAAGATTGGTAAGGGTGGGCAATGGGGGTCAAGTGACTTGCCCAGGGTCACACAGCTAGGAAGTATCTGAGGTCAAATTTGAACCTAGGACCTCCTGTCTCTAGGCCTGACTCTCACTCCACTGAGCTACCCAGCTGCCCCTCACCCATATTTTTTAAATCTATCTCCTCTCTCCTACTCAGAAATCAATCTCTTATAGCAGCAGGTCTCAATTTTTTTGTCTCTGAAGCTCTTTAAGCTCTTTTTAAAAAACAAAACAAAACAAAATATGTTTTTGGAGGGCAGCTACATGGCTCAGCAGATTGAGAGCCAGGCCTAGAGACAGGAGGTCCTGGTTTAAAATCGGGCCTCAGACACTTCCTAGCTGTGTGACCTTGGGCAAGTCACTTAACCCCCCACTGGCCAGTCCTTCCCACTCTTTTGCCTTGGAACAAATACATAGTATGGATTCTAAGGTGGAAAGTAAAGATGTTTTTTTTTTTAAGTTTTTTACTGATGCATTTAGGTTTAGTCACAATTATTTATTGTTACAAACATTTATTAAGCACCTACTATATACCAGTACTGTGCAAAGAAGGACAAAAGGCAGCCCCTGCCTTCAATGAGCTCAGAGTCTAATGGGGGACACAAGGCATAAAAAGAAACTTAAAAGAGGGGAGAGGGTACCTTATGGGGAGCATGAGGAAGTCTTGCAGCCAAGGGGGAAATAAGGAGATATCTGCCCATGGCAGTCCTTAAATGAAGAACCAGACAGGAGCTCTCCAAGGTTCACCCTTCACCCTCTCCAATCAAAGGGAGAGAGGACCCCAATGGGGGGCAAGAGGTACTAAGGAGGCAAGTGGTTTAGAGTTGATATATCTTTCAGGAAGAGGAATTTCTGGAGCCATCACCAAGGATTCCCCCCAACATTCCTCCCTTTTCTCTCCCAGAGAGCCATCTCACATAACAAATACTAAGGTGTTTTTGAAGGCAAAAAGAAAAAAGAAAGAAAGGAGCAAAAGCCTTTGTGATTTATTTACAGCACATTTAATCAATACACTGAAAAAGTCTGGAAAATGTGCAATACTGGTGGACACCCCCTTCCCTGCAACCCCTTTATGCTCCCCAAAATTACTGAGGAACCCCCTAAGAGAGTTTGTTTATGGGAGTTACAACTATCAATATTTACCATGTTAAAAATTAAAACATCTTAGTATTATTACAGGAGTAGTTTTGACCTCACGGGCCCTCTGAGGTCTCTGGACCAAACACTGAGAACAAGTGCTTTGCCTTATAACACAGAATAAAAAAAGTTTAAACAACTTAACCAACCAATTGGGAAAATCTGACATTATAGA
>NW_025383246.1:0-3809 GCF_016433145.1 Gracilinanus agilis | reverse complement strand
GTATCTCAGGGATCTCTTCCACATTGTGGAGGTTAGGGGTTAAGCACTGCCAGGATCTGGAAAATCGGCTCCAAATTTGTTGGCTCTTCTTTTGTGCCAGAGAAGTCCGAAATGTCCCTTTTTCTTTGAAGGGGTGTTTACAGTACCTCTTTGTAAACTTTGGGTTAAGTATTTGGGCAAAGGCGATTTAATACATTTTTGTGTTTCTGGAACTGTTTCTGTCTAGCCTGTGTCTTCCCAACAATTCCCCCTAAATTCCCATTTCTTTTCTTATGCCTTCTGGTGATATGTCATAACTGTAAGGGGGAAAGCCAGGATGTGGAAGGGAGGTACACACAGACACAGAAATAAATACATACACATATGTACATATATATGCACACACATACACATATACCTCCAGTGTAATTTCAAGAGCAGCTAGGTGGCACAGGGGATAGAGCACTGGGCTTGGAATCAGAAAGACTCAGCTTCATGAGTTCAAATCTGACCTCAGACACTTTACTTACTAGACTTTAGGCAAATCACTTCACCCTGTTGGCCTCAGTTTCCTCATAAAAAATGAGCTGGAGAAGGAAATGACCAACCACTGCAGTGTCTTTGCCAAGAAAACCCCAAATGGGGTCCCAGAGAGTCGGACACGACTGAAATGACTCAACGACAACACATTTCGGAGAGCAGTGATGAATTGGGGGCAGGAAACAGGAGATGGCACTTGAACTGAGTCATCAAATGGAATCAGGGAGTCCAAGAGACAGAATGGAAGATATGGGAGGTGGCTGAGTGGGAAGGAGGGGGAAGGGGGAGTGGGGGAGGGGCAGCTGGGAGCGTCCAGAGCCCCGCCAATCTGGCCCCTGACACTTCCGGGCGGTGTGTGACCCTGGGGCAATTCCCTCCCCTTCCCCCCCTCATTGCCCACCTCCCTTCCCCCCTCATTGCCCAGTCCCCACAGCTTTTCAGCCTCGGAACCAATATACTGTATCGATTCAAAGACGGAAGGTAAAGGTTAAAGAAAAAAAAAATGGGGAATGGCATGTGCAAAAGCCTGGAAAAGAGAGACAGAAAATTGCACGTGAGAAGAGCAAAGAGATTGCTTCGGCTGTAACCCAGTGTGTATGAGGTGATTGTGAAGTGCTTTAAATGACGAATAGAGGAGTATGTATTTGATCCTAGAGGATATAGCGAGCCGCCGAAGCTTGAAGAGGGGAGCGACGTGGTACAGACTGGTGTTTTAGGAATATCAATTAGTTAGCGCGGAGAATGGATGGCGGGGAGGGGGAGAAGCGGGAGACTTCTTTGTTGATTCTTTTTTGCTCCAGGGCTCCCCCAAGAGGGGAAATGACTCCTTCGATTTTATTTTTCCTGTTTGAATTTATTTTGAAAATGCAGATATTTTCTAGCTTTTTTGGGGGGCGGGGGGGGGGAGGTTGGTGTTGCTCTTAAATGCACACCGCTTTCCATTTAAAAGGTAACACAAACAAACAAACCGAAAGCAAAGAAATCATTTGCATAGCAGATTGCGCATCTTGCATCTTTAATGCAAATTATAATTAAAATGAATTAGGTGGCAAACGTGGGTAGCAGTCACTATTAGGATTGTAACATAAAGAGGATTTTAGGTCATAAAAGGTTTAAGTAGCCATATAAACCATGTTTAATTGGAAGCCAGAATTAGTGGTAAATCTTGAATGAAAAAACAACTATATTTCTTTTAAAGTGCTCTGATTTCAGAGCCAGCCTGCCGCATTTGCAGCCTGGACCAGGAGCAAGTCACGCCCGGAGGCATATTCATGGCCCCTAACTGGAGGAAATGTGACCTTGAAAAGGAGTCGGGGTCTCTGCCGGAACCGAGGGGGAGGGCTTCAAAATGGACCCTCCCGTCAGCGAGGAGAAAAAATTAGCTTTACAAATAGTATCTCGTGGAATATTTCCAAATTATTTTCGAGGCACTTTACCAACATTATCTCGTTTAATCTTTAAAAGAATCCTGAAAAGTAAACGCGGTTATTATCCTCATTTTACCCATGAGAAAACTGAGGCAGACCCAGGTGAAGCGACTGGCCCGTTATCACAGTTAGTCAGCACAGAACAAGAGCAGAATTGCCCCTGTGCCGCCTCCACTGAATAACCTCTAGCTGGCTGCCTTTTAAAGAGGAGGGATCTACAGAGCTGGAATTCGGTCTTGGCAGTCAGAGGAGTCGCCATCAATTGTCTTTCTTAAATGTTATCCTTTGTTACAAGGAGAGATTCCTGGCGAGGGAGGGGCCGCGGGGAGACGACTCGTGTGAATACAAATGGCATTGTGTAAAATCAATGGCCCCACTGTTTGCCGTCTTCTCGTCTTTTTCTGTACGTGCCAGGTAGCGCGTAGGGAATGGGTCCTTTGAGTACGTGTCAGTCCGCTCATAGGTCAGGGAGGAAATGAGAACCGGCACAAGCCCGTCCCCTTGAGGAATGGGAACCTATTGGGATTGTCTGTGGCGTTACGAAAGCTCGGCTATAAAAGCAGCGGGCGATTTGAATCCGTCCGCTGGTCGCTTACTACGCTCTTTTGTTTCCAGTGACCCCCTCCCCGTCCATCTCCCTCATCTCCCCGGGCTTGCGGGATTCTTTTGGATGGAACCCTGACCAATATTTCCTTAAAGCAGCATCCATAATGCTTTCCTAAATGAAGTTTGATTTTCAGGGCGATCTAATTGATTCTTCTTTAATGAGATGATGGGGGATGGGGAAGGGGCTGTCTGCCTCCTTTTGGGATTCATTCAAATGGTGCGAGTGCTCGGCAGTTCGCCGCCAGAAGCACTTAAAAAAGAAAAAAATGATCTACGCTGTTTAAAATGGCTCCTGCTCCATTGTAGCCCTCTCTCCATTTATTGCGTCAGATTGCTAATTTAGGGTTAGGCTTCTCCTGGCGAGGCGATCGATAAATGAGTCAATAAGGAAAGCAGTGGTTTTCCTTTCTCATTGTGAAGCTGCTGCCTATTTTCTTGGCTCTCACAAAGGCTAGGACAGGAAGCCGGGGAATTGAGGGTGATGACTATAGCAGCTTTTCTTTTACATTCAGAGATTATGCTTCTGGCAGCAATTACTACTTGTTCGAAATGTGTTGGCTGAAAAGGTGGATTTCTAAGCATTTCTTCCCCACGCTGTGCATTTATTGAGACTGTTCTTTGTTCTGCAACCCGGACTGACCCGCTGTTGCCCCCTGGTTCAAAAAAGAGGCGGTCCATTTTCCCATCGACACATAGCAGGTTAGGATCGCTAATGTTGTTTCTTAAGGAATAACGGTACAAAAGTCAATACTCCCCGGGTCAATAGATGCCAGGGGCTAGGTAGGAGACCCGGGGCTCGGGTCCGGGGCACTTGGAATTTGAGCTCACCTCCTTTTCCCGGGTAATGGACCTGATGGAATAATGGCTAATTTCCCAGGGGCAGGAAGTCACCACCACAAGTCTTAAGCATTTTCTGCTTTGTGATTCCAGATTTGTTTTTTTCAGACGAATTACTTTTCTTGGAATGAGGGAGCTTCCTGACTTTGCCATTTGGTGCCTAGATTCTGGCTCTCTCAGAATAAGCTGCAGCCCTGAATGCTGAATTCAAATTCGGGAAGAATATTGTGGATTCAGTTCTCTTCTTTTTTTATTACAATTTTGTGAAAGTAGCATTCTCTCCAAGTTTAATTGTAACAAAAGCCAGCTTTGGGCTCTTGGTGCAAAGAAACAAATAAGGCTGATGTCTCTCTCCCTCTCCCTCCTTTCATCCTCTCTCTTTCTCTTTCCCTCTCTCTCCCACCCTTCTTCCTTCTCTCT
>NW_025383245.1:0-3034 GCF_016433145.1 Gracilinanus agilis | reverse complement strand
CCTTCCCTCCTTCCTTCCTTCCTCCTCTCCTTCCCTCCTTCCTTCCTTCCTCCTCTCCTTCCATCCTTCCTTCCTTCTCTTCTTTCTTCCTTCCTTCCTCCCCTTCTCTCCTCTTCTCCTCTCTCTCTGTTCCTTCCTTCCTTCCTCCCCTTCTCTCCTCTCCTTCTCTCTCTTCCTTCCTTCCTTTCTTCCTTCTTTCCTTTTTAACCCTTACCTTCTGTGTTAATATCAATTCTAAGGAAGAAGAGCAGTAAGAGTTAGGCAATTGAGGTTAAATGACTTGCCTAGGGTCACACAGCTAAGAAATGTCTGATGTCAATTTTGAACTCAAGTCCTCCTGACTCCAGATCTTGGGCTCTATCCACCGTGTAATCTAGCTGCTGGAACTTTCACTTTCAAAACCCCTTTCCCTCTCTGGTCTCAACTAGTAAGTGAAATCTTCCTTGATCCCCCGGGGGTCTACTTGCACTTTCTCCCTCCTCAAATTGCCTTGTATTTGCTTACATTTAGTATTTCCCTAATAGAACTTGAACTCTTTAAAGGCAAAGCCTGCTTCATTTTTGTTTTTGTAGCCCCAGTGCCTTGGAGAGGGGCTAGACCAATGATTTCGTGGGTGTAGGGTATGTCCTGGATGAGGAAACTCCTCATCCAGCATGGGTCAGAGCCTTTTTTGCAATATATAGTCTTAGAGAGTTGCCTAGGGCAAGTTAGGTGCTTGTCTATGGTCACAACCAAAGTGCTAGACTTAAGCCCAAGTCTTCTTAGTTCCAAAGTCATCTTTCTATCCACTATACCACTGCTGCCTCACTGCCTTGCACACAGAAGGGCTCTTAAATGTTTGATGATTTAAAAATATATATTATCTTTTTTTCTTTCCAGCCCAGTGAGACAAGGAATGATAATTGTTGTTGTTCTGTCATGACTAACTCTTCATGACCTTGGAGTTTTCTTGACAGAGATACTGGAGTGGTTTGCCATTTCCTTCATTTCATTTTACAGATGAGGAAACTGAGGTCAACAGAGTGAAGTGACACACCTCAGGATCACATAGTTAGTATCTAAGGCTGGATTCGAACTCAGGTCTTCCTGACTCCACAATCTATCCACTGTGCCTTGGATATGTAGCTAAGAGAGACCTCATAGATCATTTTAACTTACTCCCCCCACCCAGCTTTATAGGTGAGGAAACTGAAGCCATAAAAGTCAAGTGATCAGACTTTGATGACACAGGGTGCAGGGCTGAGATTTGAACCCACATCCTATAACTCGAGATTCACCCCACTTCCCATTGCCTCAGAATGTCTCCTTTAATTTGAGAAGCATTTATTAAGTACCTATTTTGTGCTTTTTAGCATCTTACTAGGTGTCAGGGATACAAAAATGAAAAAGACCCTGCTCTCAGTGGGCTGGCATTCTATATGGAACCCCCCCCAGCTCCCTTCCACTCTCACATCCCTACTTTGCCCCAAGCTCCAAGCTGAGTTGGAGAGTAAAGAGGAGAAGGGACATGAGTACCTTCAGTATGTGAGGAAGCAAGACCAAATGAATGGTTTTTCCCCATCCCAAGGTCCTGTTCTATGGGTGGGACCTCAGGATCCAGGTTTTTCAGGTCTGAGCGACAGTATGAGAGGGAATCAGAGTCAACCCTTCTCCTAGAGTTCTCCCACCACCCTCCCACAAAGGCCCAAAGCACAGGGGAGGACACGTGTTTCCCTGCCTCTGAAGGGAGGGATTCTGTCTCTGGGCATTTGGAGCTATTCTTTCCTCCCCAGGCCACGGCCCCCAGATGAGGAGGAAACCCTATGACTGACAGCTCAAAAAAATGCATTTGCCCTGAGCAGCAGGGCAGGAGGCCCAAGACTCAGGAAGGGGAGGGGGACCCTTTGAACCTTTGCCTGGAAATGGCTTTTTTTATTCTCATTGCCTTCCCCTCCCCCCACAGGCTGGGTTAGCCTGGAAGAAGCTACTTGAAAATTTCCCAGGAATCTGGCATCAGGAGACATCCCAGTTCCTGAGCCCCAAAAGTTCCCTTCATTTCCAACTCCCTAACCAGAGTTCTGAGATCTTCCCATCCCTTGGAATCCCTCGCTTCTGGTCCTGTGCCCTCTGCTTTCCTACTCCCTAAGCCCCAACCCTAGGAGAGTGTTTGGGGACGTTGGGGGTGCTTGGTGGCTTTCCTCCCAGATCTCCTTCTGACTCGGGAAAGCTCCACCCCCATCACTCCATACCCGAAGGTAAGGGGTAGATAATGTACCAATGCCCCTCCCTTTCTCTGGGGACCATAGGAGCAGTGGCAAGATAGCCCAAGCCCTAGGAGTTCCTCTTATCAATAATAAAGGGGCATCCCAGAGGAGATCCCCCCTCCCCACTACCCTTTGTCTTCTGTTTCTCCAAGACTATGGCACCATGTCACACAGATCTTCTTGCCCCGACCACAACACCCTCCAAATAAATAGCACAAATGAGTGCCTAGTACCCCCTTCAAGAATGATCCTTCACCGTGGGTGATTCTGGTGGAATCTGACAGAAGTGGGCATCAGGAGGCTGGGGCTGGAGGGCTTGGGGGGTTGGGGAGGGAAGGAGAGAAAGAACATAAGCCTGGAGTCTGAGCCTAGGGCTGTTACCTGATCTTGGACCCATACTCCAAATGGTGTCTGGCATCTTGTTAGGAAGGCATCTCAGCGTCCCTTCCCACCTGCCTCCGGGGCCCCGTGCAGGAATTCTGCAATGACAGCCCCAGAAATCATCCTCAGGATGTAATACAAGTACCTGGGGAATGAGGAGTGAGGAGTATGTGGGGGAAGCTGTCGAACTGGGGCTTCCCAGCCTGTCCTGGGATGAAAGTTTCCAAAGAGCTGCTGTCTCACGGCTGCCATTGGCGACAGCCTATATCTCCTGGAGGTCTTCTTCTCCCTGATTCCTTTCCGGTTGCCCAAAGGGAGGGAAACAGTCAAAGTATGAAATATGTGGAAATGAGCTGGAGCTGAGAGAGGTGTCAGCCTGAAGGCAGCAAGTCCCACTTCTCACCCCCCCC
>NW_025383244.1:0-1313 GCF_016433145.1 Gracilinanus agilis | reverse complement strand
AAAGTAAGAACATAGCTAAGAGCAGTGGATTCATGCTAGTTATTTTAGAAGACTACACAGTAATATAGATCATAAGCTTCACCAGGCAAATCAGATTGATCCTTATGGTTGCTGGATCTGTCAATGAATCCATCAACTCTTATGCCCAGAGAAGTATCCCAATAAATGAGTCTTGAGCCAACTGTGCAATATGCAAAGGGACTTTATTGTCTAGCTCGACCTAGGGTCTCTCACGAAAAGTTAGTGAGGGACCCTGAGCTGTCCCTGGGCTAGAGTTTTTATGGAGTCTTAGTCAGAATGGAACAGGGTAGAGGAATGTCCTTAGGTTAGGAAATCTTGTAGATAAGGGGAATGTCCTAAGGTATTCTTGTAGATGAGGGGAATATCTGCAGGGAGGAGATCCTGGGGAGAAGAGGAAGGTCTTCAAGGTAGATAAGGTCAGTCCCTGGAGACTGGAGGTCTGCAACGTTGGGATTCTTGTGGATAATTCTATTTCACCATAATGTCATATAAGGGCCGGGCCCATAATGTCATACAGAGGTCAGGATTTTTAATTCTGACTCATTCTAGGTTCCACACAACAAAGTTCACCTAAGTGGGGCTTGATACCTATAGGTTTAAATGAATCCTTGCCCTCAACAATTAGATTAAATTAAATTATTTCAGCCTGTTGGCTCCATTTGCTTATGCCACCTGCAAGGTGAATGATAATCACAATTTTTCTTACTGGAGTGCCCCAATGTCTATGAATATTTCTTTCTTACAGTGGTTTAAGATTCCTATTAAGACTTGAGAAGCCTCCAATCAATCCCAGGAGAATTTTAAATCTAGAATATCTCCTTTGAGTGTTTTGTATCCACTGCCCAATTTTAGCCTGTGTATAACTAGATACAGGGCTTCTCATACTACCATTAATCTAGGTTCAAACGTGTATTGTAATTTGACCTTTAAAGTCCCTGGTGAACGCAACTTCATCTGCGCTGTTTGTAAAATCACTGCAGGAGGAAAGGGAAATAGTTCCTCTCTGAATTTTACTACCACTACATACAATAAAACAGATGAGGATAACAGAACAAAACGTATACCCTCATCATCCTGGGTACTCATTAGTCCTGGCCAATTTTTTTTCACATTTGCTCATTTTTTAAATATTTAAACATTTATTAATATTCATTTTCAATATGGTTACATGATTCATGCTCCTACTTTCCCCTTCACCCCCCGCAATCCCCCCACCCATGGCCGATACACATTTCCACTGGTTTTGTCTATTTCCAAATTGTTGGTAGTTGCATTGGTGTGGTAGTTTCGAG
>NW_025383243.1:0-1064 GCF_016433145.1 Gracilinanus agilis | reverse complement strand
GAAGGAAGGAAGGAAAAAAGGAGAGAAGAAATAAGGGAGCAAAGAAAAGTGAATGAGATGGCCTCATAACAATTCTGTAAAATGGGCTACTATGGACTCTTCAGGGGACCTGTCCTGTAGCCCCAGAAATCAGGCTGGGAGAAAAGAGGACTTTGATGGAAGGAGCTCGGTTACAGATTTAGCCCATAATCATTGGTGCTTTAAGCAAAACAAAAGCTCTTCTACTGGACAACTATGGAAGAAGGTGAGCTGAGGAAGCAGTTTTGTCTGGTCTATTATTTGTATCAGATGGCCCCAATGGTTGTGCTTCAGCAGCTATTGCTGTAGGCTGTCGTTGTTGTCATAATTAATTTCTCTCTAAAATCAGAGAGCTGTTCTTCTGACTTGTTGTGTGGAAGATGGCGGGGTTGGGTCAAGTTAAGTGGGTCACATTTTCTCTCCAATCTCATAAAAGTCTATAGAGGGGACAGAATTTGAGAAGTTGCAAAGATTGCACCTACCAGCTGGTGCTGCCACTGATGAGTCTGGGCAGCTGGTATTAGGTCTCTGCATCCTCAAAATAAAAGTAAGTGTGCAGGCTGTGTCAGAGCCAAAGAGGACATATGGCAGTGCCTGTAGGAGCTCTTGGCACAATGGTGAGCTGTACAAAATTAATGGCCCAAGGGGTGCCCTTTGATTTAGAAGACAAAGTGGAAAGCAGAGGCCTGCTATACTTGGCATAGGATCATCAGATTTAAAGCTAGAAGGGATATTTGAAGTTATTTAGACCTGTCTCTTAATTTTTCAGATGAGGAAACTGAGGTCTCAAAAAAGTTAAATGATTTATTTGCCCAAGGCCACACAAGTAGAGCGTAACAGAGCCAATTTCATCTTCAACTTTTTTTCTTTTGGGAAGGGTAAGGTAAAGAAAAATGAAAGTAGGTGGGCAGCTAAGTGGCACACAGCCTAGAGTCAGGAAGACCTGGATTCAAATTTGGCCTCAGCACTTCCAAGTTGTTTAACCCTGTTTGCCTCGGGAAGGAAAGAAGGAAGGGAGGGAGGGAGGGGGAGAGAGAGAGAGAGAG
>NW_025383242.1:0-7447 GCF_016433145.1 Gracilinanus agilis | reverse complement strand
TAGAAATGACAGATATGAAAAGCTGACATACAGATATAGAGAGATGACAGATCTAGAGATGGATAGGTGAGATAGTAGAGATGGATATTAGTATAGATATTATCTATTAGTATAGATATTAACATTGATGACATTAGAAATGGATAGTGAGCTAGATATTAGTAGAGATGGATAGGACAATGAGAAAGAGAGACAGAGACAGAGACAGAGAACAAGAACCTTAGAGATGAAGAGGTGAGCTAGATATTGGTAGAGATGGATATTAGTATAGCTATCAGTGTAGATATCTATTAGCATAGCTATTACTATAGATAGATGACAGTAGAGATGAAAAGGTGAGCTAGAAAATGATAAAGATGAATTGGATATAGACAGGCAGAGAAAGAGATAGGATAGATTGGATAGATAGATAGATAGATAGATAGATAGATAGATAGATAGACAGACAAGATAGACAGATAGATATAGACATATAGACAGATAGATAGATAGCTGACACTAGAGATAATGATAGAGATGGATAGAATACAGACAAACAGGCAGAGAGGATAGATACATGGATGATAGATAGGCATACAGACAGAGAAAAACAGATGACACTGGGGATGGAGAGGAGAGCTAGCAATGAGTAGAGAACGATCAGGGACGGAGAGATGGATAGGGGACCCCAGAGAGAGGTGCTGTGTTAAACGCTGTCTCGCCTGCCTCGTGCTCCCCCTCCCCCCAGCCTTAATTAAGCCATCGCAGCATTTGAAGGAACTTAGCCAGCCCCCACACAAGCAAATAAACGCCAACGCTGGCGCTCCGGGTGGGCTCTAGTGGGGAAATGCCCTCTTTTTCCCAGGGGCCAGAAGGCCTCCCTAGGACTCGGGGACCTGCGGCCTCGGGGCCTCGCAGGTCAGTGCTGGGGCGGAGGAGGGATGTCCCCCAGCCTCGGGCCTCCTTAGTCCCGGTGTTTCCATGGTAACCCACGGCCAAGGCGCTTCGCCGCAGGAGGCCCAGCAGGGCCCAAAGCAGGGAACCCGCACCCGCACCTGCGTGGGCGGCCCTCAGGTGGGTTGGGAGAGCTCCGCGGTCAGTCAGCTGGCTGGTCTGGGCACTCACCGAGACGCCGAAGCGCGCTGGGCCAACAGCCCGGGGCAGATCCTCCTCCTCCTCTGCCGCCGCCGCCTCAGGTGGCGCTTGATCCTGGCAGCAGGTACGTGCAGTCCCTGTCACCGCAGCAGAGACTGCGCCCGGGCCGCTCCCCGCAGCCAATTCCCCCCTCCCCACCTCCCGACCCTGTACGGCGCCGCCTGCGGCGAGCTCGGGTTGCGGGCGGCGGCGGCAGATTCAAAACGTTAGGGTGGTGGTGGTGGTGGTGGTGGTGGTGGTAGTGGCGGCGGGGGCGGCGACCGCGGCTGTGGCCGCTGCAGCAGCCACATCCGCTGCGATGGCAGCGGCTGCGGGCCGAGGCGCTCCCCCAGGGCCCCAGAGCCCCAGACCAACCTCTAGGCTGCCTCCGCTGCCCCTTTCGCCTCCCTGGCCACCCCTCACGCTGTTCTGGAGTCCTCGGCCCTCCCCCACTGACCTCCTCGACGCCCCCTCCCGGGCGGCACCTCCTCCAGAATTTGTCCTAAACCCCACCTTTCCTTTCACTTCTCCCCATTTCTCGATCCTTCCCTTCTCTTCACCTCCTCCCCATACTCTTTGCTTCTCCCCTATATTCACTTCTTCCCTTATTTTTATCTCAACCCTTATTCTTCACCTCCCTTTTATCATTTCCTTAATCTTCACTTCCTTTAATTTCTGCCTTCCCTCTTAGTCTTTACTCTCCCAGTTCAACCTCTCCCCTTAGCATTCACTCCTCTATGTTCCTCACCTTCTTCCCTCTCTTTATTGCTTCCTTCCTTTCTCCTTTTATTCCTCAGATTTGTCACCCCTTTTATTTCTCAGTCCTTTCTCTTTATTCCTTAGCCCTTTTTGGAAACTCTCATTAGTCACTAACCTATATTCTTCAGCCTCTTCCTGATCTTCCTCCTTATTTTTCCAAACTACCTCCCCGAACATAAACACCCCTTTCCTTCCTTTCCGTGTGATTTATTTCTTACTTTCCTACTCCCCATTAATTTTATATTCCCCATCCTGTTTTGCCTCTCATTTCCGCTTATCTTTTCTTTTTTTAATCTTTCTTTTCTTTACTCCAAATCCTAAACCCACATCTCTTCCTGTAATTATAACTGTGTAATTATAGAGTTATAACAACTGAATAGAAGACTCAAAAAACATTAGGTAAAATCTGGCAGACTAGAAACTGCTTTTCTGCCTTCCCAAAACAATGTGACATTGGATATTGCTTTCTACTTCTCTTAGTCTTTTATCACATGCCCTTCGGTCTTAATACTTTTTGCATATTTATATATGTTTGATTTGCCTTAACCTTCTAAATTGTGATCTCCTTACAGGCAGCAAGGACTAGATCTTAATTATCTCTGGTTCCTTCCCTTTTTTTTATATTTTATTATTTTTTTATTTAGAATATTTTCCCATGGTTATGTGATTCATGATTTCCCCCCACATCTCTTTCCTTCCCTCTCCTGGAGCTGACAAGCAGTTCCACTGGGTTGTATATGTATCATTTTTCGAAACCTATTTCCATGTTATTCATATTTTCAGTAGAGTGATCTTTTAACATCAACACCCCAATCATATCCTCATTGAACCATGAAATCAATCATGTTTTTCTTCTGCGTTTCTGTTCCCACAGTTCTTTCTCTGGATGTGGATTGCGTCTTTCTCCCAAATTCCTCTGGATTGTCCTGAGTGGTTCCTTCCCTCTGATGCAGCCTTCTGTAGGTGTTATGCATTTAATATAATAGTTGTTGACCGAATACAATGTGTTATAGTGTAATAGTCTGGAATCCATAATACAGTCAAAAGTGCTAGACTGGGAATTAGAGGACATGGACTTAAATTAAACCCTTGCCCTGACTCTTACTACCTTTGTGATCCCAGTAAATCAGTGCCACTCACTACAGCAATTGAAATTAGGGTTTTCTGACTTCAAAACATTTAAAAATGAGAGGGAGATTTGATTGATTTTTCCTACCCATTTCAATTCTTTCATCTAGTGGTAAATGCTTCTCTAAATGTAGGCATTCCCCGCCACCTCCACTCACTAGAGAAATATAAAGGGAGCGCAGACTTTTTTTTTTTTTTTTTGGCATCATTTTCACTTCATACACTCCCCTCACCAATAGAACATTTCCTAACAAATATAATCAAACATAACAAATCCAGATTCTAGTTATGCTTGAAAACACTTATCCACTTCTGCCCCTCTGACCAGGGAAAAGGTGCATCCTTCATAATCAATCTTTCAGTGTTATTTTTCTTCATGTCATTGTAGTCCCATAAAGTGTCCTGGTTTCTTCACACTGTATTTTATAAGTCTTCTGGAGTTCCCTGAATCCTTCCCGTAGTGCAGAACGTGCGCAGATCTTCCCTGCCTGCTTCCAGGTACCCCGTCACCGCCTAGGAGCCCTGCTTCTGGACAGGTGTACCCCAGGGCTTTGCAATGGGAGCACCAACAGCTGCAACAGAAGAGCTGACGAGCCATTAATTAGACAGAAGCAAGGTGCCGCCTCTCTACTCCTTTCTTCCTTTCTGGTTTCTAAACGGCTTCCAACTGTCATCTTGAGAGGCAGGCTGGGCAGTTGTCCCTGCTCCCAGCTAGTCTCCATGAGGGCATGCCTGGCAGGAACCTCGGATTGAAGGGCCCCTGCTTTGCCCTGACTAGATGATCTTGTGAGTTTGGAAGGCCTGGGGGTCTGCCAGTCCTGCCGTGCCCACCCGGGCTGGAGATAGCTCAGGGCCCGGGAAGCTTCTGCCCCCGAGGCCTGCCATGTCACCCACATTGCGTTTTGACAGTGCAGAGCTCCTAATTAGCAGTCTTGAAAACCTGCTTTATGTTCTGATGAGGCTTAAATATTACCTTTCAGCTAATTGTAACTGTGGTTATAAGTTAATTCTTATTGTGATTCTTTGTTTAGCATTCCTTCTTGTGTGGAGGAATAAATTATATGGCCTATCCCAATTCCTATTATGCAGGAGGTACTTCTTTGACTCTTAACATAGCCCATCCTGAGCCCTTGATGTTAATAATGGAAGAGGAAAGAGTATTAAAACTGTAGGAGGCCTCCAGAAATGATTGAATAATATTCACTTATTGATTAATGAACACTAATTTTATTAGTCTTCTATAAGCAATGCTATGCAAGGTGTTGGAAGAGATAATAAAGATAAATAAGAAACAGCTTCTGCCCTTCAGAGACAGTTCAATATCTGTAGCTCTTTATTATACAAGAAGTACTTTTTAATCTGGATCTTTTGTTTTAATATCACCTTTATTTCTCATTGTATACTCCTCCCACTGCCTCCCTCAAAGAACTCTCCCTCAGAACAAGGAAATTTTTTTTAAGAGTAAAAAAACATTTCAGCAAAACCAATCAGCATGCCTTAAAACATGATGTGGAAAATGTTCCACACTGGGAGACAAGCCTCACCTTTGCATAAAGAGAAACTGCTTCTCATCACTTTGTGGCCAAGCTTTATCATTATAATTTTGCAGTTCTCTTTTGATTGTTTTAATGTTATTATTCTTCCCATTTACATTATTGTAGTCATGTACATTGTTTCTTGGCTCCGATGACTTCATTTTATATCAGTCATCAGTCTTATCCTATGAGTCTTTCCATGCTTGTCTGCATTCATCATCATCATCACTACTTCTTATTTTATTATTTTTTTTTATCCTGGGACTCCATTCTAGGAGCATAGGGCCACAACCAGTAGGCAATGGCCACAACCAGTAGGCAATGGGTCACACAGTCGCTCAGGGTCACCCAGCTGGGAAGTGTCTGAGCCCGGATTTGAACCTAGGACCTTTCATCTCTAGGCCTGGCTCTCAATCCACTGAGCTAGCCCAGCTGCCCCTACTTTAGGTTGCAGTTTCTTTAGCAGATGTAGTTTTTACAGGGTGGGGTTGCTAGCCCCACGCCCAACCCTCCTCCTTTTTTCATCCGGGCTAGGGACCGTCCTTGGCCCAGGAGTGGTAAGGGTGGGCAGTAGGGGTCAAGTGACTTGCCCAAGGTCACACAGCTGGAAGTGTCCGAGGCCGGACTTGAACCTAGGACCTCCAGTCTCTAGGTCTGGCTCTCAATCCACTGAGCCACCCTACTTCTTATAGCCTAGTAATATTAATTCCATTACTTTAATGTATGATCCTTTGTTTATTCCCCAGTCAGTGGACATTTCTTTAATTTCTAGTTTCTTTCTACTACAAACAAATTGTGCTACTATAAATACTTTGGTCTCTATGGAGCCTTTCTTTCTGTCATTGATCTCCTAGGGGTATTTGTCTAGCTGGGAAAGCTCTGGTATGGTCATTTTGGTCAGTTTATTTACATAATTCCACATTGTTTTCTGAAATGGATGTTTTTCCTAAAACTGCCCAAGAATGTGATTTGATCATCTTATCTTTAATTTTTATCTCACAAGATAAACCTGTGAAGGATCCCTGCAATGAATAAGCCTGGTTTTAGAGTCTGCCCTAATTTTTCCAACTAAGGAACTTGAAACTGAGGTCATGGAAAACATCTCCTTTTCTTCTACTGTTCTACTTTATTTTGTAATCTGATTTGTTTGATCTTACAAAACAAGTCAAAGGAAGTATTGCAGATAAAGGAGCAGTCGGAGTAGGAGATCAATCAGCAAGAAACTGAATTTATGTCATCTTCCCAGAGGAACCCAAGATAGAGAACCCAAGAAGGTACTTTTCTTCACTTTCTGCTTTATAAAGTGGTCGTGTATTTCTCCCACAAGTGTGCTAAACATGAACAGGTCAATGAACCTTGTGCTTCTTTCCCCAACTATAGAACTGGAGGAGATGGGGCTCAGGCCACTATACTGCCCCCAGTCATATGATCTGTCAATTCAGAAGCAGCAAGGGAGCACAGTGGACAGAGAGCCAGGTTTAGAGCTGAGAAGTCCTGGGTTCAAATCTGGCCTCAAACACATCTTAGCAGTGTGACCCTGGGCAAGTCACTTAACCCCCATTGCCTAGCCCTTACTGCTCTTCGGCCTTAGAGTTCTAAGTAAGGTTTACACACACACACACACACACACACACACACACACACACACCAGTACACCTCCTAACTAAGGTTCAGCACTTTCCCTTCTGTACTGTGCTAAAAGCATTTCATCCACCCATTTTAGGAATTCACTTATCACTTCTATGAAAGAAATAGACTGGAGCTGTTTTTAGTTCACAGAGCAAATAGACAAAGAAATGTATTTACTTGCCCAAAGCTATAAGTCATTAAATAAGTCAGAAAGATTGGGACTCTACTAAATAACCCTACAGAATCTTTTATTCACAAAGTAATAAAATACATATTTTTAATTTTTAAATGTCCTTTAAAAGCAACACAAACCAACTCAACAATTTTTACACAGATTGTTTTTCAGTTGATGAAAACCTAGACAGGCTATGTAGCATTGTGTCTAGGGCACTGTCCTAGGGCAGACCAGGGTTCAACTGCTGCCATCTCTGATTACTGACCTTGTAGCTGGGCCTATCACTTTCCTCTGCCCCAGGAAAATCTCTCAGGCCATGAACTGCAGAGAAGAGGGTAAGAGCCTTGGGTTTGGATTCAGGTGGTCTCAGTTCAAATTCCAGGTCTACTTATTACTCAGATTCCTTATAAAATGAAAAGAGTGGACAGGATAACTTCTAAATCCATAATCCTGGATACTCTATATATTTTATATAATCTAAAGTTTTACATTTTGCTTATAAGAATAGAAATTGTGGTAATATATAATTCAAACGTTCCTCCCCTTTTATTTATAAGATAACTTACTGAGAATTTCATAGCAAGAATATATCAAGAGATTTTTAGCAGTGTGAACAGATTGCTGTGATATTATCAGAAAATCCCAGATGGTACTAGTTGTTTTTCACTGTTATTTTTCTTAAGAAGTAATTAAATATTATTTTACAATATATAAATGTAAGCTTTAAAGTCTTTCTTCCTCTTGTCATGATGCTGGGACAACATTTTGATAAGTTGTTAAGCATAATTGACAATATCCTTAGAAAGCCAACTCACAGTCCAAGCAGGGCATGATGTGGCAAATACCATAAAATATGTATGATGCAAACCAGTGGTAATATACTAACTTTTCTGTATTGATTTTGCACATTAATTAGAATACAACATTTTAAATAATTCAAAGTACTTATCAAAACATTACTAAAGTTTAATGGAAACAAATGTCAAGTAAACTTTTTTCCACCTAAAAAATGGAGATAGAAGAAATAGAAGGCAAGTTTTATTCTCATATATCTTTAAAAAAAACCCAGAGAACATGAAGAAAGTTCGATATATATATATATATATAT
>NW_025383241.1:0-7665 GCF_016433145.1 Gracilinanus agilis | reverse complement strand
CCTTCCTTCCTTCCTTCCTTCCTTCCTTCCTTCCTTCCTTCCTCTTTCTTTCTTCCTCTTTTTCCTCTTATTTTTCTCCTTCTTTCCTTCCTCTTTCCCTTTCTTCCTTTCTTTTTCTTCAATGTAGAAGTCATGATAGTAACTAATTCCTCTCTCAGCCATTCAGTATCTTTAACTATATCTGTTATTAATTATATGTTATGAATTATAAAGTTTATTTGAAGGTACCATTCATGCTACTAGCCCTGGATGTTTTATTGCTGCTTGCCACAGGCACCAGATCCCCTAGTGATGGCTCTGTTCCAAAACAAAGGCTCTTTCCTCTCTATAGTTCTATTTTCTTTACTTAGCCCTTCCCTTTGCTTGTCATCTGAAGGGAGTGTGTTAACATCAAGCAGAAATGGGTAAAAGTCAGGCAAGAGGATAAAGGTGGGGAAACAGGAACAAAATGGACAGAGTCCTTTTGTTGTTCTTACTACATAATTATTATGTACCTGACCTGACCAGCTCTTCTACTTCATTCATCCTTCACCAAAAAGAGCACTGATATTTACCTGGGATTTTATTTGGGAAGTTTTGGCTTGGTATGAATGTGCTCTTACAACTATGACCAAATATGGAAGTGTGTTTCACATGATAACACATGTATGGCATAGATCAAATTGCTTACCATGTCCAGGTGAGGGGATGGAAGGGAGGGAAGGAGACAGTTTGGATCTTATAATTTTGGAAAACATGTTGTTGAAAATTATTATTACATGAAGTTGGGAAAATAAAATATCTCTGAATTTAAAAAAGTTTAAAAAGAACACTGAAAAAATCATTAAAGTTTGGGGACTTTCTGGCACTAGCTCAAGCTGGATCCTTTTAGCAACATATTTTATAGTTAACTGTGGGCTCGTCCTTGAGAGAACTTAAAAAAAAAAAAAGAAAAAAATTTATGAGAGCAACAGGAAAGTTAATGAAAGAGTATCTGTTTCAAAAAAAGGCCAGTCACAGTCATCCCTTATCACCTACAACCCAACCAATGACAATGGATCCCACAATCTTTCTTAGACTAGCCAGAATGGCCAGGGTTTTGTAGCTGTCTATTGTTAATCATCAGTCTTCTAAGTAGTGGGTCAGATCACTCAAAGAGGTGCTTATCAAAATGAATCAATCATTTATCTCTAAGGCACCGCCAGTTCCTATGTGCCAGGCACTGGCTGAACACTGGGGATAGCAAACACATGAATGAAATCGTGCCTGCCCACAAGAAGTTTCAATTCTGTTTAAAGAAGAGCAGAACTGAAAACAGTTGTGTGGGGCTATGCCCATGCCATGTTATAGCTCAATAATATTCCCCCAAAGACCCAGGACTTCATCAGCATGGGGGCTAGGCTATTTCTATTCATTAGGACTTTAAACCCTTCCAAAATTTCATAGAAGGCTTTGTGATTTGTCAAGACCAAAAATCATTGCTCAGTCAGTGGTCAGCTTTCTGGGGGATGAGCCTTCCCTCTCTGAGCCTGGCTAGCCTTGCCCTCCGATGACTGACCATCTTTCACATCTTTCATCAAGGCCATAACCGAAGGCTTTTCCATCTTGTTCAAGAGGCTTTATGTCTACGTACTTGTGCATCTGTCAGACATATGTCCCAACTAAAATCACAACATTAGCTAAATACTTATATTATATCAATAATTTTATGGCAATATCAAATTATAACAGTAATTCAAGTGTGAGTCAAGAAAAGATTCTGTGAAAGTTAATTCTTTATTCTTTGTCCATTTTGAGTTAAAACTTATAAAAGGGAACTCTTTATTCTTTTTGTCTATTTTAAGTTAACACTTGGTTAACACTAACTTAAGTACCCCTACTTAGTACCTCACCAGACTTAAGTGTGAATCAGCCTTTCTTTTAGTACCCCTACTTAGTACCTTGCTTGACACTAAGTAATAGTTTTCAGCAAGTCATTTGCTAAAGTGGGTAACAACTCAATGTCAGGAAATTGTGAATCCTTTTGATAAGAGTTTATACCTCCAGAGGATGAGAAGTGGATCCCACAAGATACTGCCCCTCTGGGCAGTGCTAAACAATTTGAAAGCTGTGATTGGCCTCTGTGAAGACAAGAAGTCACTATAAAAGCCCTGAATTTTGGGGGCCAGAGGTTGGCTTCAGGAATCGTCCTCAACAGGTCATCATCTTCAGCTTGAACTGCCTCTTGGAGGGAATTTAGGAGAATGAATAGCTGGCTTTCCTTTCCTGACTTCTGGAGAGAGATTAATTCTGGTCGAGGGTTAACTAACAAGTCGTGCAAGGCTGAGTGGATAGCCGGAGCAATATTTAGTGTGATAGGCTAAATATCTTCTCTACCCTCCTTTTATATTTCTCAACTTTCACTCTCTCCACTTATTTTGTAAATTAAAACTATTGAAAGTCATTTTGACTTGAGCTATAATATTTTAAATCAGTGACCACCATATTATTTATAATTTTTGTATACTTTAGTCAAACCCTTAATTTAAATTCCTTACAATTCAAAAGCATGAGACAGGAATAGCAGCATCCTGGATCCCTTGCTTCCCCCACTTCTCTACCTTAGGTACAGCTCTACTTCTGAAATGCAGCCATTTTGCTTTAAAATTAAAACCTACACTCATTCATCACTTAACCCCTGGGGACTTCAGTTTCTTCATTTAGAAAATGAGAGGATTATAATAACACAACCATAATAAGCATTTTATGATCACAAAGTACTTTTTACACATGCTTTTACTTGAGCCTTACAGCAATACTGTGGAAAAGATGCTATGATTTACGATTCTAATCTGATTTTTCTGCTCTGTTCTTCCTTTTTTCTTTTGCTCAATGCAATTATAAATTTATAGTGTGGTCCCAAATTTAAATTAATTCCTATATGCAATTAATATATATACATATTACCTTTTATGCTGCCCCTGGGGGGGAATACACACAAACACACATTTCTAGAAATGTGTATATATATATTTAGACACACAAACATATATACTACTGCCTCTAAACAATATACATATACTGCCATTTAATATTATTTATAGATTCACATGTAAAAATGCTGGCTAACTAGGGTAAAGGGTACATGATCTTACCCATAGGACCAGAGACTTAGAACTGGCAAGGGCTTCAGAGTCATCTAATTTAATCTCGTCAATTTTTACTTACAAGTCACATGGAATGCATAGACAGTAGACCCAGAATTTTAATCTAGGTCCTCTGACTTCAAATCCAGAGACATTGCCTTTCCTACTTTGCCATCTCAGGAGTTCCTGAAATGCTCCTACAGCTTCTGATAGTCATTTGACTCAGTGGTATGAGAAATGGGCACACACATCATAACAACAATAAGTTCTGACAGGAAAACTTAGTGCCCAAACCAGGTCAACACCGACCTACTGTTTGGTGAGGGCAAAGAGAGGCTGCTCTTGTTGGTTCTATCTTTATCGTGATAAGGAAGTTGGAGAATGAACACATAGAAGCCATCTGCTTTCACCCATGAAGAATCAGGCAGATAGCTGGTAAGCCCTGATTACAAGGTTGCCATCTTTGATTAACCATCTGATTGGTTTACACATTACAACTAGCCAGGGAGAGATAACACAAATGGACCAAAGTGTCATTACTACAAAAATGCATTCCTCTTATGCAGGGGGAAACTTGACCCCTTTGCTCTTCTCACACACTGGATCATGTAATTTCAGAGCCAGAAAAGGTCTTGGAGGTCCAGATTCTACTTTATAGATGAGGAAACCAAGGTGGTGTTTCTACTCTAATACGCCTACACACACATATGATGATGTAGCAAAGTTATCTGGGGAAAATGGGGGCTGATATACCTTTCCATCCCTAGACAGAGGAATCGGACCCCATAATCCCCACAATTCCCAATGCCCAGGTTATAAGATCCATATGGGTATTGAATTGAGTCCTGAATGCTCTTCTCCTTGTTCCAATCAGGAAAGTGGCCTCGGCAGTGACCCAACCCCAAGATCCACCACAGAAGGACTGGGGCCAGAGTGCGTGAAAGGTTGTAAGGGTCTAGGGAAGAGCTTCCAGGCACTATGGTAACTAGACATATGTGATGTCACTTCCCTCTGGCTTAGGGGGAAGGGAATGAAGATAACATGAGATAAGGGGGTGAACTTGTTGGGAACTGGAAAAGTTTCAACCCCAACCTTAAATAAGGACACCAGGGTTCTGCCTCTGTCACTGGCTAACATAATTTTAAGCAAGCCTTGGTATCTCTGAGTCTCAATTTCTATAACATGAGAGGGATGAGCCAGATGATATTTTCCAGCTCTCTCTATATATATACAGTGGGATCTCTTTCTTATATCGCCTCTCTCTGTGGAATAATCTTGCCTTTGTCACTTGACTAATGGATCTGTGTGGTCATGGAAAAAAGTCACTTAACTACTCTGTGCCTCAGTTTTCTTATCTGTAAAATAAGGGGATTAGACTAGGTGGGATCCCTTCAGGCTATGCATCTGTGAATCAAATGAGTCAGTCAGACAATAATAACAACTTATTAAGTGCCTACTATGTGCCATGCACTGTGCTTAGCTCTGGAGGCAAAAGATAGCCCCTGCCCTCAAGGAAATTACAGTCTAACAGGGGAGACAACAGGCAAACAAATATGTACAAACATTATATACAGGATAATTAGGAGATAATTAAAGGAAGGCAAGGGCTTTTATTTTTCCCCGAGATCCAGATCTCTATATTTTTGCAAATGAACCACTCAGGAACATCAGTCAACTTTTTGGGGGCCTCTAAGTTGGCATTTAATGTACCAAACTAGAGTTAGGTGGCATAGCAGAAATCATTTTGAACTTGGAGTGAAGGAGACCTGGATTTAAAGCCTATCCCAGACACTTACCAGCTAGGTAACCTTGAGTATACTACTTAATACTTTTTTGTGACTCAGTTCCCCCATCTGTAAAATGGGGAGAAAAATAGCATTTTCCTCCATAGTACTGTTGTGAAGATAAATTGAGAGAGTATAAGTACTCTGTAAACCTTAACAAGCTATCTAAATGCTAGCTTTTATTATTGGCCACTTGCCATCTCACACCCAAAGCAAGATTTCTAGATACAAAACTGCTTGATGAGCTAAATTGTCCCCAGAGCCTTAGTCACACTCTGGAAGCAACCTGGGTGCTAAGGGACTTGCATTAACTCTTCTGCACTGGCATTGAAAGCTGTAAATAAATCTAGCTCATTAAGGAGCCCTCTCCCTTCTGCTGTCTTTCTGGATGTTGCATCTTCCCTTCCTCTACAAGAAACCATTTGGAAACTTAAGCCAGGCTTCTGATAGCATCGAATGGAAAGTTTCCTATGCGACAGCTGAGGAGAGAGTCTAGGTTTGTGCCATGATGAATAATGAGAGGAACAGCTCAAATTCACAGGGTGCTCTAAGGTTTGCACAGGGTTCCTCTGGTCCTGGCTGTGTGGCAGGTGCTGTCATTATTCCCATTTTACAGATATGGAAACTGGGCCTGAGAAAGGGGCTTCCCTGGAGGAGTTGGTATATCATTCATATTCTGTTGTTTTAAATGATGGAAGAAAGGTGAACCGACTGCCGCTTTCAAACACAGGCTAATCATAGTATTATGGAGCCAAGGGCCACCTCAGGGACCATCTGGCATAACTCCCTTATTCTGCAGCTGGAATAAGTGGGACCCAGAGCGGTCGCCGGGCTCGTTGGTGGCAAAGCTGAGATTAGAACCTTGTCCTCCTTGCACCCCGAGTCCCCTGCCCTGTGTGTACGTGGTGGGTTTTCCCTCTTCCCCACTCATTTTCTGGCTCATGAGAAAATGTCAACACGGCTTTGGGGCAATGATTTGGCTCCTAAGCCCCAATTGGGCTGCAGGAAATTTAACCCAATGTTCATCCTACCTCCTCCTGGGCCGTCCTGGTCTTCCTCTTCCTTCAGCAAGCGGCCGTTGGAATTATACCACTTGAAATGGGGGTCGGGGACGCCGAGAATGTTACAGTTGATCAAGGCACTTTTCCCTTCCTTGACGATCACATGGTCCACTCGGGCGATGATGGCAGGCATGGATCCCAAGATCACGTCTGTGCCGTTTAAAGTGCTGTTAGTGATGTTCTTAGCTGCGGCAAGAGTCGCTAAGAGGCTTATTAAGAAGGGCACCGGAGGCAAGAAACACGCTCTCACGCTGCTCTTCAGCCCATTCATTTTTCCTCCTTTGCTCTGTAAGGCCACAGAGAGGTGGTTGGCTGATGGAGACGTCTCTTTGGCCGGACGCTGTCCAGGGCAGGCCACAGGAAACACTTACCTTTGATCCATGGAGCTGCTTCTTGACTAAATGAGCCTATAAGAGATTACAGAACAAAAATAAGTGCTTCATTATTTTAAAACTATCAGTATATGTATGATTTATTTCACATATATAGTTAAAATTATTCATTGTTAAAAGACAACTCTGCCCACTTCTGACTCTACAGAGCTTACCTATCAATTTCCAGGTAAGTTAAACTTCAAACAAGAGCTCTAATGATCCAGAAAGTCCATTTACTTTATTTATTTGTTTATTTTAGAGATATAGGGCTTTTGGTTTTTCTTTTTAAAATAGCATCTCAACTTTTCAGACAATAGTATTTAAAATTTCCCCATAGGGATATTACTGGGGATGTAGACACTAAACAATAACTCTAGTCCAACTATCAATAATATGGAATTAGGTCTTGATCAATGATATATATGTAAAACCCAGTGGAATTGTGCGTTGGCTAAGGAGGATTAGGAGCATTTGGGGGAGAGGGAAAGAACAAGAAATATGTAACTAGGGGAAAATATTCAAAATAAAAAAAAAGTTTTTGAGCAAAAAAAAAATTCCCCATAGGTCCTCTTACAAGGCCACAATTTGGGGTGCAGTTGGCATTGGGTTTTCAAAGGCTATGAGGAAAAAATAGAGGAAGCTCCTCTGGGCTCTTTACTCAATTAACAAGCATCTATTAAGCATTTACTAAGCAAACTGAGCTGGAGAAGGAAATGACAAACTGCCCCAAAATCTTTGCTAAGAAAACCCTCATGAAGAGTTGGGACATGACTGAAAAAAAATGCCTGAATGATATAACATGTCCCAGGCAGAGGCAGTGTGGCACAATAAATAGAGAGTAAGCCTCAGAGTCAGAAAGATCTGGGTTCAAGTCCTACTTTCAACACATACTAGCAGGGTGACTAGCTCTCAGGATTCCCAGGTACTTTGCAAAGAATGAATATAAGTTGAAATGTGGGTATTGATTGATGTTGGTGGAGAGGATTATCTTGTGGTACTCTATATTGATGAAATCATGTGTATAGGAAAAACCAAATGTGCTAGGCAATAAAGATTTCCAGGCAAAAATAGACATCATATTTCCCTCAAGGAGCTTACATTCTATAATAGATGTGTATGTGTGTGTAACTCTGGAGTCAAGTCAGGAGAATTTGTAAAAGACTTTCCTCACTGGTCAAGTATTTCTTCCTTCCTTTTTAAAGACAAGACACACGTAGCTCCAGACCTTCTTCAGATGGAAATACAGTAAGAAAAAGAAAAAACTTTGAGATACAATAGGGTATGTGTGGGGAGGAAGGGAGAGGGAGGGAGGGAGGGAGGGAGAGAGAGAGAGAGAGAGAGA
>NW_025383240.1:0-9035 GCF_016433145.1 Gracilinanus agilis | reverse complement strand
ATACAAAATAAATGCACATAAATCATCAGCATTTCTATACATTTCCAACACATTAGAACAGCAAGAGGTAGAAAGAGAAACACCATTTAAAATCACCCTAGACAATATAAAATACTTGGGAATCAATCTAACAAAACAAACACAGCTATTATACGAAAACAACTACAAAACACTTTCCAAACAAATAAAACTGGACCTCAACAATTGGAAAGCCATTAACTGTTCATGGGTAGGATGAGCTAACATAATAAAAATGAACATCCTACCCAAATTAATTTACCTATTTAGCACCATACCTATGAAATTACCAAAAAACTTCTTTACTGAATTAGGAAAAACTATAACAAATTTCATCTGGAATAACAAAAGATCAAGAATATCAAAGGAAATAATGAAAAAAAAATGTGAAGGAAGGGGGCCTAGCAGTACCAGATATCAAACTATACTATAAAGCAGCAGTCTTTAAATCAATATGGTACTGGCTAAGAGATAGAAGGGAGGATCAGTGGAAGAGACTTGGGGTTAATGATGTCAGCAAGACAGTGTATGATAAACCCAAAGAGCCCAACTTTTGGGACATGAATCCACTATTTGACAAAAACTGCTGGGAAATTTGGAAAACAATATGGGAGAGATTAGGTTTAGATCAACATCTCACACCCTACACCAAGATAAATTCAGAATGGGTGAATGACTTGAATATAAGGAGGGAAACTATAAATAAGTTAAGTGAACACAGAATAGTATACTTGTCAGATCTCTGGGAAAGGAAAGATTTTAAAACCAAGCAAGAGTCAGAGAAAATTACAAAATGTAAATTTAATGGTTTTGATTATATTAAGCTAAAAAGCTTTTGTACAAACAAAAACAATGTAGTCAAAATCAGAAGGGAAACAACAAATTGGGAAAAAATCTTTATAACAAAAAACTCTGACAGGGGTCTAATTACTCAAATATACAAGGAGTTAAAGCAATTGTATAAAAAAAATCAAGCCATTCCCCAATTGATAAATGGGTAAGAGCCATGAATAGGCAATTTTCAGGTAAAGAAATCAAAAGTATCAATAAGCACATGAGAAAGTGTTCCAAATCTCTAATAATTAGAGAAATGCAAATCAAAACAACTCTGAGGTATCACCTCACACCTAGCAGATTGGCTAAAATGAAAGAAGGGGAGAGTAATGAATGTTGGAGGGGATGTGGCAAATTCGGGACATTGATGCATTGCTGGTGGAGTTGTGAACTGATCCAACCATTCTGGCTGGCAATTTGGAACTATGCCCAAAGGGCTATAAAAGAATGCCTGCCCTTTGATCCAGCCATACCATTGTTGGGTTTGTACCCCAAAGAGATCATAGATAAACAGACTTGTAAGAAAATATTTATAGCTGCGCTTTTTGTAGTGGCAAAAAACTGGAAAATGAGGGTATGTCCTTCAATTGGGGAATGGCTGAACAAATTGTGGTATATGCGGGTGATGGAATACTATTGTGCTAAAAGGAATAATAAACTGGAGGAATTCCATGCAAATTGGAGAGACCTCCAGGAAGTGATGCAGAGTGAAAGGAGCAGAGCCAGAAGAACATTGTACACAGAGACTGATATACTATGGTAAAATCAAATGTAATGGGCTCCTGTACCAGCAGCACTGCAATGATACAAGACAGCTCTGAGGGATTTATGGTAAAGATGCTACCCACATTCAGAGGAAGGACTGCAGGAGAGGAAACATATAAGATAAACAATTGCTTGAATGCATGGGCTGAGGCAGACATGAATGGGAAATAGACCCTGAACAAGGACACATGTTACAACCAGTGGAAATGTGCGTTGGCCATGGGTGGGGGGAGAGTGGGGGGAGAAGGGGAAAGTAGGGGCATAAAGTATGTAAACAGGTTAAAAACAAATATTAATAAATGTCTAATAATAAAAAAAAGAAAAAAAAATGAAGGACCAACTAGAGAGGGCAGAGCCAAGGACCATGGGTGGGAGCTACAGAGAGGCAGATTTAGATTTGTGAACAATTAAAGTCATCCACTTTGATAAACACTTTTTTTTAAACCTCTGCACAAAAGATGATCACAGTTTCACATTAAACCACCGCCTTTTTGCTCTTTTTATTTTGAAATATTCCTGTTTGTTAAGTTCATAATAAAACTAAAATTAAAAACAAACAAACAACTGAATCTTCCAAGGAAAAGAATAGATTGCTTCAGGAGATGAGTTCCTCATCAATGAAGGTCATCAAGTGGAGGCCATTTAACCATTTGCTGGAAATGTTGTAGACAGGATCTTCATCCAGGCATGGGCTAAACTAAGTGACATCTGCAGACCTTTCCACACTGACTTTCTCAGGTTCCATAATGTCTTGTGGAACCTGGAAACAGAAGGTCCAAAAAAAAAAAAAAAAAAAAAAAAAAGGAAAGGTGGGAGTAGGTAGAGATGATATTGCTGAAGCAGAGTATTTGGCATCTGGGTATAGGGAAAGAGCAAGGGTGAGAGAGAGAAGTCAAATAGAATGCCTAGATTTTGAGCCTGGGCACTTGGCACCTAGTTCTGGCATTGTTTATATGTCCTTGGGAAAATTGATTCTTTTCTTTAGTCCTCAGTTTCCTCATCTATAAAATGAGAGATTTGAACTAGACAATCTCCAAGGTCCTTTCCATTACTATTGTGATTCTTTAATGGCATAGCCACTGAAACAGCAGGAAAGTAATAGCTCCTGGCATCCACCAGACTCTCAGATGTAAAACCAGATAACATCAATAAAAATTAAATGCAGGGGACTCCACCTGGGCTAGACCAATGTTACCAGTCAGGAATTCATAAGCTAAGGATCCCTAAGTGGCCTAAACGAACCCACACATCGCATCATTGTTTGGGCAGGCCATCGATAGGACACCATAATGTGAATGTGTCCAATTTTTAGATGTGTATATATTTCTATGGGTCACAGCACAGAGGCTGATGACCAGAACTGAAAAACAGCTAGTGTCAAGGGCAGGATGGGGGCAGAAGAACAATTATAAAGCAATTCAATTTGACAAGTATGTATTGACTGTCTGCTATTTATTTTGCTTCAGTAAACACTTATTAAACACCTACTATAGGATAGCCACTGTGTTTAGATGCTGCCTTAAGTAACTTACATTCTCTTGTTGTTCAGGCGTTGCATTACAATTATGTCTGACTCTTTAGGATCCCATTTGAGGTTTTCTTGGTGGAAATACTTGAGTGATTTGCCCAAGTTTACATTCTTTTGGGACTTAAGTTCTCCTGGAGCTTACATTTTGTTTTTTATTCAATAAATTCAGACCAAGATTTCCTGAGTGCCTACTATGTGCAAGGCACTGTGCTAAGAAAAAGAGGGAAAATAGGGAAATACAAAGAAGTGTGTGACAAATACTCTTGTCATCAAAGAGCTTATTGTCTATATGGGGAGATAAAGAATGTGCACAAATAACTTTATTCATAAAAAAAACTAGAATATGATAAAAGAATAAAGGAGAGATGGATCTATGAGTTGCCCACTCCATGCCCATCCATGTGTTGAGAATAATTGACTTGAAACAAGGGGAAAACAACGGCATATATGCTGAGGTACTCAGTAGGATGTAATACATGGTGTGTACCATTAGTTCAGTGTACTATGACAGAGAAATTCATCTTTGACTGGAATTGGGAGAAAGGCTTCGTGGTAGAGACATGACTGGAACAAGGCCTTGATGTCTGGTTAGGATTTGTATAAGCAGCAATGTTGGGCCAAAGGAAATCTTTTTTTTTTGTTTGCTTGTTTGTTTGTTTTGATTTTTATATAAACCCTTACCTTCCATCTTAGGATCAATACTGGGTATTGGTTCCAAGGCAGAAGAGCAGCAAGGTCTAGGCAATGGGGGTTAAGTGACTTGCCCAGGGTCACACAGCTAGGAAGTGTCTGAGGCCACATTTGAACCCAGGACCTCCCGTCTCTGGACTTGGCTTTCAATCCACTGAGCCACCCAGCTGCCCCCTACCAAAGGACTTCTTAGTAGGGAGTGGAGCCTTGAAGGGATAAGACACTGGAGGTTAAATTTCAATGGCCCTCTAAGGGTGGTTTGAAATTTGTGGAGGAGACATGGAGAGGAGCAGGGAGCATTCCAATAAGGAGCAATTATGAGTAAAGGGTCAAAGGCAGCAAAAATGATCATGACACGTGCAGGTAATTGTAAAGAATCTAATGTCGCAGAATCTGGGATTGGGAAGCAGAATTTAGTCTAACCACTAACTGAAGCAGAAATGCCCTTTACAGTATCCTTGATGGAAGACCATTCGGCCTCTTTTGGAGTATTTCCAGGGATGGGGATCCCATTACTTTGAGAAATAGCACATTCCATCTTTGCAAAGTTGAATGCGTTAGGAGGTTGTAAATACTGGGAGGAAATCTGGCCTCTTCAAACTTCCATCCATTGGTACTAATTCTGTCCTTTTTGACCAAGTATAGACTAAATCTAATCTCTCTTTAATAGCACAATTCTTCAGTTATTTAGAGTCTGTGAATATTCTTCCTTAAGAAAGAAAGAATTTTCTTTCATTCTCTCCTTTGGACTAAACATTTCTACTTCTCTCAGTGAGTAATAGTGCATTTTCTGCTCATCACCCTAACAATACTCTATTGGACCCCCTTAGGGTATCAATATTTTGTCAAGAACATGGTACACAGAATTAAATACAATACTGTAAATGTGTTCCTACTAGGGCAGACTACAAAGAGACTCACCTCTCTGGAATGGACACTATACAAATATCTATGCAAAATAGGAGCATCTTAATTGTATTGGTAATTAAGGGGCAGGTAAATGGTGCGATGGACAGCACTGGGCCTGAAGCCAAGAAGACTCATCTTCCCAAGTTCAAATCTAGCCTCAGATACTTACTAATTGTGTCACTGAGCAAGTCACTTAACCTATTTGCCTCAGGTTCCTCATCTGTCAAATGATCTAAAGAAGGAAATGGCAAATGACTCCAGTATCTTTGCCCAGGAAACCCCAAATGGAGTTATGAAAAGAGGGACATGAATGAAATGACTGAACAACAACAGCAGCAGCAATTACTTTAATAGCTGATATATCATACCATCGACTCATCTTGAACTTGTAGGCCACTAAAACCTCCAAGTCTTTTTTCATCATGAACCATTGTTTAGCCACAGACCCATCACAGGCCAGCAGATTCTTGTCTGTAACTAAGAGACATGTTAGGGAGGAATAAGAGATGAAAGCACTCTGAAGGGAAAATATCAAAAGGGAGAAAAATATCCATACCATGAAAATCCCACATTCCTTAATTGAGATCAAGATTCAAAGGAATTGGGGACAACTGATGGCTCAGTGGATTGTGAGCCAGATCTAGAGATGGGAGTCCTGGATTCAAATGTGACCTCAGGCACTTCCTAGTTGTATGACCCTGGGAAAGTCACTTAACTCCTATTACCTAGCCCTTACTGATCTTCTCTCTTGGAACCAACACACAGTATTGATAAGGGCTTAAAAAAAGGCTAAAGGGAATTTATTCTGGAAGGTAGGGTGGGTGGGCATTTCTAATAGAGCAGCATTAGTAGCATCTATGGGCTATCTCTGATTCATTAGGCTATATTGGAAAAAATGGCAACAACAACATAACTCAGGCCCGCTCTTGATTTCTGCTACCCACAGTTCTCTGTGGTGTACACATAATTTTAAAACAATTAAAACAGCTGGTCGGAAACTTGAACAGCAGTAGAGGGCATATAAGTGGTGAGACTGTTATTTAAGTCTGCAAACCATCCATCCTGTCAGAGGCAAGTCCTGCCTGAAATAATCATCCTTGTTATTTGTCTAGCATCTTACACTTTCCAATGTCTATTCACACCCACTCTCTTATGCGATGCTCCCAGAAGTCTTCTAATGTAGAAGGGGCAGACATGATTCATTTTAATTCAATAAACAGTTATTAATCACTGATTATGTGAAAAACTCTCTGCTTTCTTCAGTGTGGATCCTTTCACCATTGAAACAGACTGGAATCCTCTTATCTTTTTATCTCAAGGAATTTCATCTATGTTTTCCTGATTCAAATTTATTAGAAAATATTTAATGAGTTCCTACTTTGTATGAGGTTGGTGGCATGCCTTCTTCCTACTAACTTTTCTACATGGGAGAAAATGGAATTCTGAACATTAGAGGGATTTGAGGGGGGTGCACAGAGGAGGTCTGGACATGCCAATTAATGCTCTATATTGCCCCAGTTTCCTCATCCGTAAAATGAGCTAGAGAAAGAAAGGGCAAACTATTCCAATACTTTTGCTGAGAAAACCGCAAATGGGGTTCAAAAGGGTTGGGTATGACTGAAACAACTGAACAACAACAAAAATTAAGCACCCAGGATTTACCCTGAATAGCAACATGAGCCACATTTTTGTAAACCCTTACTTTCTGTCTTAGAATCAGTACTAAGTATTGGTTCTGAGACAGAAGAGGAGGAAGGGCTAGGCAATGGGGCTTAAGTAACTTGTCCAGCATCACACAGCTAGGAAGAGTCAAGACCAGATTTGAAGTCACGTATATTTTTAATTAATTTAAATAATTTAATTGATTAATTAAGACAATTTTTCCATGGTTGCATGATTTCCCCCCTCACCTCCCACCCCTCTCCCATAGCCAACATGCAATTCCTCTGGGTTTTTCATGTACATTTTTGAGTGGTCCACCTTGTTGTTTCCCAGGTCAATCAGATCAGAGAGCAAATGATTCTGCTCTTTGGGCATGGGATGTGGGGGCCAAGCACAGAGGGGATGAGCTTGTGGTTGTGCCTGGGTATGTGAGGATGTGTACATAGAAATCCACCTATGTGGCTATGGGTGGGTATGAGTGTGTGTGAGGATGTATGTGTGTGCCTATGACAGCTCTCTAAAGCTGAATACAAATGATTCTTGGATTATCCTTTGTTTTAAAGGATACCCTCCATTAGCACAGATAATGGTAGTTGACTATATTTGCAAATGAAGGCTTTTACTCCTCTGTGATAGACATGGGTCCCAAGTGCATTCACAGCCATTCTCTCTGAAGTCCTTTCCAGACAGTGCCTGGGACTGATTCATTTCAATCAATTCAACAGGTCTTTACTGAGTACCTCCTATGGGTTCATGTATCAGAAGAGACACTATGGGAAATACAGAAGTATATGATATGTGCATGTACACCCTGCCCTAGGGGGCTTAAAGTCTCTTTTTGACTTAGAAAGCCAATTAGAGTTCAGGCCAAGATAGTATCTGAGGCTGAATTTGAACTCAGGTCTTCCGGACTTTGGGCCCCGTGCTCTATCCACTGTGACCCCTAGCTGTCTGACATGTATCTTCCTACCCTTTAATTGGATGAGGAAGGATATAACATAACCTGATCCAGGTTTCTACAGCAGCTATAGTAGATTCTGTACTCCTGGCATTGTCATAAATCACACTACCCCAAAACCCTCATCTTCTTTTCTTTTCTTTTCTTTTTTTTTGGTGAGAAAGTAACATAGGCTGAGCAGGTGTGAATGGATTGTGATTATATTCCCTTCCCCTCTTCCAAACTTCCCTGTTTCCATTGAGTAAATAAATCACCATTCTTCTGGTTTCCTAGGTTCTTAACCTCCTCCTACTATTGGCTATTAACTCAACTGAAATTGCTCCCTCCAAAGTCAACTTTGATCTCTTAATTGCCAAATGGGATGATCTTTTTTCAATCTTTTATCCTGCTTTACCTTTCTACATTGGCTAACACTTCTGATTACCTTCTTTTTCTGGATGTGTGCTTTCTCCTCTCTGGGGTACCATCATATTTCTTTCTCTCTTGGTGCTCATCCTCCCCATTTGGCTACACTTTTTCAATCTTCTCTGCTGAAATGTCATCAGTGTTATGCTCAACGAAATGTGGATGTACCCCACAGCATTGTCCTGGTGCCCTTTCCCTATTGTTAGTATAGCCTCTTACTTAGAGATTTCAATGATCTATCTGTATATCTAGTTTTAATCTCACTCCTGAACTCTAGTCCCACACTAACAATTGCCTATTGGACATTTCAAGCTTGCCTCATATGTCATCTCAAAAGCAATATACCCAAAAAAGAATTCATTATCTTGCCCCCCCAATCCTGCCCCTCTTCTGAACTTCTCTGTTTCTCTTGAGAATATCACTATCTTTCTAGTTACCTAGAATTGTAATTTTGCTTTTCTCTTTGTCTTATTCTTGCTCATTTTCCTCATTCCATGTGTCCAATCAGTTGCCTAACACCACAACATCCCTCACATCCATCCCCTTCTCATTACTTACATAACTGTCTCCCTGGTTCAGACCCTCATTGCCTCTCAACTGGACTATTACAGTAATTTCTTAATTGATCTTTTTGTTTCTCACCTCTCTAGTCCATCCTCCACTTTAGTTGTATCTAATTCTTCATGACCCCATAGATTAGTCTTATCTTGGCCAAGACACTGCAATGGCTTGCCATTTCCTCTTCAGTGTGTCCCCATTTTACCACTGAAGAACTGAGGCAAAAAGGGGTTAAGTTACTTACCATGGTCACACAGTTTGGAAATGTCAGAGACTGACCCCAGTCTTGGTACTCTATCCACTGCAACACCTAGCTGCCCCATCCTCTTCTCCATCTTCTATCCAACTGCCAAAGTAATTTTCCTTAAGTGTTGCTCTAACTATTCCGTCTCCTACTCAATAAATTCTAATGGCTCCCTATGATCTCTAGGATCAAATGTTATTTCATCTTTATCTTATCTTTTTTTCATTTTTATTTTTCAAATAATATTTTATTTTTCCCAATTATGTGTAAAAACAATTTTTAACATTCACTTAAAAAAATGTTAAGTTCTAAATTCCCTGCCCCTCCTCTCCCCTCTCTGCTCTATGAGATGGCAAGCAATTTGATATAGGTAATATACTTTTCATTTCTATTTTCGTATTAGTTTTATAATGAAAATTTTAGTACAGTACCCCACACATATATGTATATATATATATGTATAT
>NW_025383239.1:7044-7390 GCF_016433145.1 Gracilinanus agilis | reverse complement strand
ATCAAAAACTAATTGGAAATTAAATAATATGATTCTTCAAAACCAATTTGTCAAAGAAGGAATCATAGAAACAATCAACAATTTCATTGAAGAAAATGACAATGACGAGGCATCCTACCAAAATCTGTGGGATGCGGCCAAGGCAGTACTCAGGGGGAAATTTATATCCCTGAGTGCATATATTAACAAATTAAGGAGGGCAGAGATCAATGAATTGGGCATGCAACTCAAAAAATTAGAAAGTCAGCAAATTAAAAATCCCCAGATGAAAACTAAATTAGAAATACTAAAAACCAAGGGAGAAATTAATAAAATCGATAGTAAAAGAACTATTGAATTAATAAAT
>NW_025383239.1:6675-6945 GCF_016433145.1 Gracilinanus agilis | reverse complement strand
ATGAATTGGGCATGCAACTCAAAAAATTAGAAAGTGAGCAAATCAAAAATCCCCAGATGAAAACTAAATTGGAAATACTAAAAACCAAAGGAGAAATTAATAAAATCGAAAGTAAAAGAACTATTGAATTAATAAATAAGACTAGAAGCTGGTACTTTGAAAAAACAGATAAAATAGACAAAGTACTGGTCAATCTAATAAAAAAAAGGAAAGAAGAAAACCAAATTGATAGTATCAAAGATGAAAAGGGAGACCTCACCTCTAATGAAG
>NW_025383239.1:0-6585 GCF_016433145.1 Gracilinanus agilis | reverse complement strand
CAACTAATCCCAATACTATACAAATTATTTGATATGATAAGCAAAGAAGGAGTCCTACCAAATTCCTTTTATGACACAAATATGGTACTGATTCCAAAGCCAGGGAGACCAAAAACAGAGAAAGAAAACTACAGACCAATCTCCCTAATGAACATGGTGTTTCTCTTTCTAACTCTTGCTGCTCTAGTGCGTTGGAAATGTATAGAAATGCTGATGATTTATGTGCATTTATTTTGTATCCTGCAACTTTGCTAAAGTTGTTGATTATTTCTACAAGCTTCTTAGTTGATTCTCTAGGATTTTTTAAGTATACCATCATATCATCTGCAAAGAGTGATAACTTAGTCTCCTCCTTGCCTATTTTGATAGCTTCAATTTCTTTTTCTTCTCTAATTGCAACTGCTAGTGTTTCTAGTACTATGTTGAATAATAGAGGTGACAATGGGCATCCTTGTTTTCCTCCTGATCTTATTGGGAAGGCTTCTAATTTATCCCCATTGCATATGATGTTTGTTGATGGTTTTAGGTATATACTGTTTATTATTTTTAGGAAAGGTCCTTCTATTCCTATACTTTTAAGTGTTTTCAATAGGAATGGATGCTGTATTTTGTCAAAGGCTTTTTCAGCATCTATTGAGATGATCATGTGATTTTTGTTTGTTAGACTATTGATATGGTCAATTATGTGGATGGTTTTCCTAATATTGAACCAACCTTGCATTCCTGGTATAAATCCCACCTGATTATGGTGGATGATCTTCTTAATTACTTGCTGGAGTCTCTTTGCTAGTATTCTATTTAAGATTTTTGCATCTATGTTCATTAGGGAGATTGGTCTATAGTTTTCTTTTTGGTCTACCTGGCTTTGGGATCAGTACCATATTTGTGTCATAAAAGGAATTTGGTAGGACTCCTTCTTTGCTTATCATATGAAATAATTTGTATAGTATTGGGATTAGTTGCTCTTTGAATGTCTGATAGAATTCACTTGTGAATCCATCAAGTCCTGGTGATTTTTTCTTAGGGAGTTCTTTGATGGCTACTTCAATTTCTATTTCTGATATGGGAATATTTAGGTATTCTATTTCTTCTGCTGTTACTCTAGGCAATGTATATTTTTGTAAATATTCATCCATATCTCCTAAATTGTTATATTTGTTGCCATATAATTGGGCAAAATAGTTTTTAATGATTGCCTTAATTTCCCCTTCATTAGTGGTGAGGTCTCCCTTTTCATCTTTAATACTGTCAATTTGGTTTTCTTCTTTCCTTTTTCTTATTAGATTGACTAGTACTTTGTCTATTTTATCTGTTTTTTCAAAATACCAGCTTCTAATCTTATTTATTAATTCAATAGTTCTTTTACTTTCAATTTTATTAATTTCTCCCTTAATTTTTAGTATTTCTAATTTAGTTTTCATCTGGAGGTTTTTGATTTGCTCGCTTTCTAATGTTTTGAGTTGCATACCCAATTCATTAATCTCTGCCCTCCTTAATTTGTTAATATATGCACTCAGGGATATAAATTTCCCCCTGAGTACTGCCTTGGCAACATCCCACAGAGTTTGGTAGGATGTCTCATCATTGTCATTTTCTTCAATGAAATTGTTGATTGTTTCTATGATTCCTTCTTTGACAAATTGGTTTTGGAGAATCATATTGTTTAATTTCCAATTGGATTTTGATTTGCCTGTCCAGGTGCCCTTACTAATTATTATTTTTATTGCATTGTGATCTGAGTAGGTTACATTTACTATATCTACTCTTTTGCATTTGTTTGCAATGTTTCTATGCCCTTTTACATGGTGAAATCTTTGTGAATGTGCCATGTGCAGCTGAAAAGAAGGTGTATTCCTTTTTGTCCCTATTTATTTTTCCCCACATATCAATTAAATCTAATTTTTCTAGGACTTCATTCACCTCTGTTACCTTTTTCTTATTTATTTTTTGATTTGATTTATCTAGATCTGAAAGAGGAATATTTAGATCTCCCACTAGTATGGTTTTACTATCTATTTCCTCCTTGAGCTCTGCCAGTTTTTCCTTTATATACCACTTGGTGCATATATATTGAGTAGTGTTATTTCCTCATTGTTTATACTGCCTTTAATCAGGATGTAATGACCTTCCCTGTCTTTTTTAATCATATCTATTTTTACTTTGGCTTTGTCAGAAATCATAATAGCCACTCCTGCCTTCTTTTTCTCATTTGACGCCCAAAAGATTTTGCTCAAGCCCTAAACCTTAAACTTGTGTATATCTACCCACCTCATATGTGTTTCTTGTAGACAACATATGGTAGGATTTTGGTTTCTGCTATTTGCTTCCATTTTATGAGCGAGTTCATCCCATTCACATTCAGAGTTACAATGATCAGTTGTGCGTTCACTGACATTTTTGTATCCTCCCCTAGACCCACCCCTTCTTCTTACCCTATTTTCTTTTAAACCAGTGGTTTGCTTTGAGCCAGTATCCCTTATCCCCTCCCTTGATTGACTTCCCTTTCTGTCCCCTCCCTTGTTATTCCCCTCTTTTTGTTTTTTAAAGGCCTAATGAATTCCCTCCCCCTTTTTTGACCTCCCCACACGCCTGCTCTCTTTGGTTTATCCCTTCTGACTTTCTCAGAAGGGTTAGATAAGAGTTTTATGTACCAAGGGATAGTATAGCTACTCTTCCCTCTCTGGGTTGATTACCCTGAGAGTAAGGTTTGATTATTACCTCTTAATACTCTCTTCCTCTCCTTCTTATAATAGTATTTGTCCCCTCTCCTTCCCATGCCCTCTTTGTGTGTAATAGAATATCTTATTTTTCTTATTCACTCAAGTTTCTCTTGGTGTCCCCTACTATTCCCCCCCCTCTTTCTGGCCCCCCTTGTCATCTTAGACCATTTAGTATCCTGTCCTCTCCCTATGAATTATTCTTCTGGTTGCTCTAATAGTGAATATTATAATAGTGAATAGAGTTCACTACAGAGAATTATACATAGCATTTCTCCACATAGTAATACAGATAATTAGATCTTATTTAAGCCCTTAAAGAGTTAAATTTAAAAAATTATGAGTTTTCTTTCTTTTCCCTCTGTTTCTTATTTACCTTTTCATGTTTCTCTTGATTTTTGTGGCTGGGTATCAAACTTTCCATTTAGTCCTGGTCTCTTGTGCAAAAACTTGGAAATCTTCAATTTTGTTGAATGCCCATACTTTCCCCTGGAAGTATATAGTAAGTTTTGATGGGTAGTTGATCCGTGGCTGAAGGCCCAGCTCTCTTGCCTTTCTGAATATCGTATTCCAAGCCTTGCGGTCTTTTAGCGTGGAGGCTGCCAGATCCTGTGTGATCCTGATTGGTGCTCCTTGATATTTGAATTGTCTCTTTCTGGCTTCTTGTAAGATTTTTTCTTTTCCTTGGAAACTCTTGAATTTGGCAATTATATTTCTGGGCGTTTTCTTATCTGGATCGAATGTCACGGGTATTCTGTGGATCCTTTCAATGTCTATATTGCCCTCTTGTTATAGGACTTCAGGGCAATTTTGCTATATAATTTCTTTAAGTATGGAGTCCAAGTTTCTATTAAATTCTGGTTTTTCTGGAAGACCAATTATTCTCAAATTGTCTCTTCTAAGCCGGTTTTCTTAGTCTGTCACTCTCTCATTGAGATATTTCATGTTTCTTTCTATTTTATCAGTCTTTTGACTTTGTTTTATTTGTTCCTGTTGTCTTGAGAGATCATTGGCTTCTAATTGCTCAATTCTAGCCTTTAGGGACTGGTTTTCCTTTTCAATCTGGTCATTTCTGGTCTTCAGTTGACTTGCCTCACTTTCCAATTGTGAAATTCTGCCTTTTAAACTTTTATTTTCTTGCCAGATTTTTTCCATCTTCCTCAACATCTCATTTTTGAACTCTTCAATAGCTTGTGACTAGTTTTCATTTTTTTAGGAAGGTTGGGATACTTGTTTGTCCTCCTTTGTTGTCTGGATTTTCTCTGTGTAAAAGTTGTTGAGTGTTCCAGAGTTTTTTTCGATAATCTTTTTCTTCTGGGGTTCTCGAGTTGCCATTGTTAGCCTTGCCCCTTTTCAGCTTTGTCTTCACACTCAGGGTCTGCCTGCCCTTTCTAAGCTCCCAAGGGCTCCGGTTTCCTTGTCCTCGGAGTCAATCCTCCTGGTAGTCCTGGTCTGCCCCTCTGCCCGAGGCTCCTTCAGCAGTCTCAGAGGCTGCTTCCACAGCCACCTGCACCGGGTCCCCACTCGAGGTCCAAGCCTGCACTCAGAATCTTTGTCCTTACCTAGGGCAATGCCTTCACCCGCGCAGACGCTTGGGAAAGTCCCTGCATTAGAGATCTTTGTCCACGCCTAGGGCAATGTTTTCACCTGCATAGAAGCTTAGGAAAGTCCGTGCGCACCCCCCAGCCACTTGGGGTCCCATGTCTTGCAGCTCTCAGGTATAAGCCCTGAGGCTGCTAGTGATTTCCTGGTTGCCCCAATCCTGATTTCACTCTTGTGTGTTGTCCTGCGCGCTGTGCATGGTGTGTGTGTGTGGGGGTAGATGGGCTTCTTCCTCTTGAGTTTTAGTGAAATCTGTTTCACCCCTTTATAGTGTGGAAATGCCCTGATTCCACGTACCTTCAATGCTGCGCCCTGTTGTGGGGTTCCTTCGTTCGTCTGGATTCGTTTTTATGTCCCCTTGAGGAGTCCTGTATGCTTCAGTTAGGAGAGATTGAGCAGCCGCTCCTTACTCTGCCTCCATCTTCTTGTGGCTACCTTTTAACAGAACTTAATTATGTTTCCTGTCAGTTTTATTATTGGTCTTTCAAACTGTCTTTTCATTTAACGGGATTTTATATGGAAGAGGCAGGTTTCTCTAAGACCTTTTTATATCATCTTAACCAGAAAAATCATGATAGGACTGCAATATGAAATGACCAAATGCCCATGCAATTGTGTTTCTTGTTGCCTTTGGATACATGACAAACTCCATTTTTTACCTCTCCAAGGAAAATCTTTAAGTTGCACCTTCCTTCTCTCTTTTCGTTTCACTTATGGTAAAAACATCAAGATTGCTTTGATTCAGTTCTTCCGTTATTATGCCTAATCATGTTCATGGATTTCACTTTAAGATTATCAATAGCTAAATTAATATTTACAGATTATCTTAAAACAGTGAATATTGGCAACTTCTGCCTTCTTTTCCATTATTCTGCCACTGTCACTATGAAATCACAAGACATCTAGGGCCTAATAAGAATGAGAATCTTTTTATATTTCTCTATTTCATAGCTATTATAGCCAAAGCATAACCATCAATTGCCAGTCTACTAGTGATTGCCCATTCCATGCTTAGTTTCACTGGTCCTCGGAAAGCACAGAAAGCCAAAATATTCTTGGAGCCTTTCTGGCATAGTAGAATATGGCACAGCTTTCTACATAGCCTGTACATTTAAAAAGTTAAATAACAATATAAGATATTATATGCTCAATAGGTCCTCCAGGAATTTGGAGAAATAATATGCCACCAAATGCTAGAGAATACAGAGGTCTTAATGAAGGGAATGCTTAAGTCTTTGCAATCCTCAGAAACTCTATTTCTCATTTCCACACTGCACTGGCTGAATCCACATCTAGAAAACAATCCCTCCTCATGTCTGATTCTTGGCATCTTAAGATTTTTTTCATTACTCAGTTTAAGCATCACTTTCTGCATGAAGACTTTATTGCCCCACAAGTTGCTAGCACCCTCCCCACTGAAGATACTTTGCATTTCTGTTTGTATATAACTCTATATATGTATATTGTCTATTAGAATGTACACTTCTTGAGGGCAGGGACTATTTCATTTCTTTGTTTCCCCAGTGCTTGCCCCACTGCCTGGCACATAGAAAGTACTTAATAAAAATTTGCTAATTGATTGTTAGAGTCTTAGAATCAAAAAGAACCGTACCATCCAACAAATTGAAAACTTTATCCTAGAGTATCCTTGACCAATAATCATCTAGTCTCTGCTTTAATATCTCTAAGGATTATTAACTTTTTGGAAACCTTTTTTCATGTGAATTACTGGCTGCTCAGAACTTAGATGATTGATTTCTTTAAAAGTAGTATATTTAACTATGTTAATTTTTTAAGGCACATGAATCTATCTGGTTTTTTTCTGGAGTCTGTCACCCACCATATTGTTTATTTACTTTAGTAGAATCCATTAATGTGTATGACCTTGGTGTTTTAATGTAAATTATTGAAAAAATATTGAATAAGAAAATCCTTGAATAAGAATAAGTGTCATATCAAAAAAAGCATTTTTACATATCACAAAAGATAAATTAACCAAAACTCTTTGGGTACAATTGTTGAAATCACTTTAAATCGACATCAAAATATCATCTAGTATATTTCACAAAATAAAATAATTAATAAAAATATTTATTTAACATTTATAATATGTGCTTTCCCTTTTCATTTCTTCCTCTTGGCTTCCTCTGTGCTTCAAATCAAAGTCCCACTTTCTGCAAGAAGCCTCTCTCAGATCTCTTTTATCTTAGTGTCTTCCCTCTGAGATTATTCCTATTTTATCATATATATATATATATATATATAC